>NC_052112.1:10301991-10350886 GCF_012273895.1 Zerene cesonia | reverse complement strand
ATATATAAGCTAAATAACATCCAATAAAAGAAAGAAAATAAGCTTTAGCCATACACCCACCTTTAAAAAACAACTTAAAAAATAAAATAAATTTAACAGGCAATCGGGACAGACTCGGCCATGCTGTCAGGCTTTAACACAAGATCAGCGCTGATTTTCAGTCTGCCCGCATGCTTACAAACTTTCATCCCCTATTTAATCCACTTGGGAGTAGAATTTATCAAGGTCCATTCTTAGCGGGTGCCTGCGTCATAACATCTATCTACATGCCAAATTTCAGCCCGATCCGTCTGGGCTGTGTTGACAGATCACTATGTCAGTCAGTCATCTTTGAGTCACGTATATTTAGATACTGATACATGCCATAATATGCAACTTGTTCATAGTAGAGGAAGGATATGTAAATAGAAATATTTCATATCATAGATTATAATTTTCAACGCGCCCCTTGCTGCCATAAAACAATCCTCAGGAAGTACCTCATTAAGCTTTCGCTTTTGTTCCTCAATCGCGTCACGAGGAGACGTGGAAATGAAAATAACCTTAATTTATATCAGTCGCATGCGATACTTATGCGTTTACATGTCAACTAAGCTGTGGATACAAAAACGCAGCGGCGTTGAGGCGAATTACGTTTAATATTTATGTTTGATGTGTTTTATTCTAATGAGATTCACAAATTCCTTTCGACAGATAAGGTCCTTGACGTTAATGGGGTACCTCTCGAAATTCTGACAAGATAAAAGAAAGACAATATAAAAAATAACACTTTTAACACTCTATCTGAATTAATAGATAACAAATAACTTTAGAAATTAAGGGTTTTTAAGGGATTAACATTAAAATATTCAGTTAACTGTCAGACTGCGTATAAAGTTTATTATGACAACAATCAAAGGGGCAGATGGGCACACTTGTAGTAACATGGGTGGTGGACAAATACGCTCTTTTCTTGAAAGCCCCCATCGTACCGTCTTATATTAAAAGTTCTTTCTATGAAACAAACAGGAGATACACCTGATAGAAGTGATGCCCGCCCCTCATCATCATTCGCATATGGGCACCGCATATGTGTTACCAGCTTTTTAGAAATAATAGGACCCCTTCTGGTTTCCTTGTCCAATACACATTTAGTACATAAATTTGAAGAGACTCAGTAGTCCTTAAAATAAAGAAAGTTAAACATCACCGTCAGTTCTTTTTACAGGTTATATATTCAAACGCTTAAACTAAAACCAAGTGCGATGTAAGACCATAAACGGATAACAGACACACACCAACAGCAAATGCTGAGAATGAGGTTCAAGTTAACAATGTATTTCGTGACTAATCGCTAAAAACTCGCAGGCGAGACGCTACTAATGAAAAAGATAAGACTGCAGTCTAGACGAAACGAGCTTGTAAGGCTATCCAAATAAAATCAGAAGACATACCTTCGTTGCAACTGCTTTGTATTATGTATATGCTTTGAATAAAATGTCTGTGAGATGAAACTGTTGGTTCATTGTTACAAATTATACTCAGTAAGGGCACTCGGCTAATAAACATACAATATTTATAAAAGTACCTTAACTTACCGCCCGCGACTTCGCCCGCTAGTCGAAAGTTCTGGGGCTTTCATCATCCTTCCCGTAACCGTTCTCATAGAATTTCTGGGTCAAACTCTTTCTTGGTACTATATCTGTATCAAATTGCATCTAAATCGATTCAGTGGTTTATGTATGAAGAAGAGACAAACACACGGACAAAAAGATCTACTTTGTCATTTTTAATATTAGTGTGGATCTAACGCGGCTTATTTCGTTAGCTTGTTCCTTATAATATTGGTTAGTAAAACTATCACAAAATTAAATCAGCCGTTATGCAATATTCTTGAGAACACAAACATAGTTTAATTTTTAGTTTTATACCATTCAAATGCTTCATAAACTGTAATTTCTCACAAATCATAGCAATAAGCAATTTAAAAACTTTTTCTACCGTAAATATGTTTTTCAGTTTTCTACAAAAAAAAACGGAGACTTAAGTGTAGAAACCAACACTTCATTCATAAGAGATATTGACTACCATTGAGTTGATCTTAGAAACGAACGAAACCGGCAGAATCATGGAACAGTTGTAAAATCGTTAAAACGAAACAAAATTCATAACAATCGTGAATAAACTCAGCTAAACATTTTTCAAAGTGCATTATTCAGTCAGAGACTCGAAAGGCACAATACTCGAGGAAAATGTTTATAAAACTATCTATTTGAAAAAGAAGAAAACACCAGCGCGGCAAATAAGTTGGTGTCTTGCGAACACGAAAAGCTGTCGAAAGGTATACGAGCGAACAAAGGGCGAAGGTATTGGATGGTTTTAGACGTAATATCCGAGCGTGGCCCTCGTTTTGCTCTTGCTTTATACGCTGCGTTTGCAATTTTGACGGTGTTTTGATGGGATCCGATGATGGTTTTATTTGGTGTGTTTCGTTTTGGATTCGGGGTCTTTTGATTGTATTGTAAATAATACGAATTGCTCTTACAAATGTTTTTTGTGATTTATAACTTGAATCTTGTAGAAGTTACATGATATTTATAAAAAAAAAAAATGGTTGCCTGTAAAGTTTTACGGGCGAAGATTTTACGTGACAACGTCTTTTTCTCGGTAGAATATTTATTGATATGAATATTATTAAATTGCACAATAGGAACAAGGAATTGAATGAAAATAAGAATTGCACAAATTTTAACTATAGAAAATACATTTTGTTTACTAAAAAGACAGAGACAGACACAAGCACGCGAAGATTCAATGCGCCTAATTCTCTAGTGATGCGCGCGCGGCGGACCGATCATAGTTCGGTGACTCATCGTAACGTTACCGGGCGTTACACTTTTTCATGAGTGACTCCGAGCCGCAACCTAATTTAAGACGTTGTCACGTCAAAAACGACAATAACAAAATATTTAAAATCACACTACGTTTTTTTCACTCAATAACACCTCTATAATTATTTAAAAACTCATTGTTATTTGTTTTTAAAGCTTTAAAAGAATTAATATCTCTCCTAAGAGGGTAACCGTGACGTTTTGCAAAGCAGTACTAATTCCAGTGTAGGAAAGTGATGGTACTAGATGACCTATATAGCTCTATCTCTTTTTCACACTTGAATGTGTATTACTTTAAGACGCCAATATAATCCCCTGATGTAAATTTTAACTGTTCTGTGTCAACAAAGATTCACGTTATGCCTATGTGTGTTTTTGCTTTTGATAAATAACTTTAAAATGTTTTAAAATATTATTCACTTCAATTGAAAACGAATCCTCAATATTTTCATTATTTAGACGCATAATAAGGACGATTTATAAATAAAAGAAGATCGAGTGAAAGGTAACTAAACAAAGCATAGAAAATGAGATATTTCTATATTCATCTTAATAACAGAAATGCAACGTCTATATTATGAAGAATAAAAACGGGGAAGTAACTCAAAACCAACTCATTTCAGTCTAAAGCTTTAATTGGGTGTCTATAAATTATAGGGTCGGTCCATTCACTTGCAAATCCGACCCGAAAAAACTCCGTCCTTATTACGGCCGAATAAATGTGATTCCCAAAGAACAAAAGTCTCAAAATTATATCTTTCCGACGCCTTTCCAAATTCATAATTACATTCGTAATACTACGTATTGAAACTTGCGCGTATTTGACCTATTTTGTGATCTTTCTAAGTATTATTAGGCAAAAAAATTGTAAAAATGTTTTTTAGCTTGTGGTCAACTGAGCTTGTGGTTCGCCTCATTTATTTATTTTAGAGGTTGGGCTACTGCAAAAGAGTTTCCCGCTTGCAAGGAGGAAAGTATAAGGTAATTACTGACGACGGGAATAAAGGAATGGAGTGGGAAGGGTGAGAAAAAGGATACGACAAGACCTTGAAATTCGTGCTTTACTTATGAAATTTAATTTCATTTTAACTTTTATAATGGACAGTATATTAAACATAAACAATAAAGCTATTAAAACTACCAGTTATTAAGCTAAAATGAGAGAGCATAGTATCCTATTGCTACATAGCTTTGCGGGATAGAGAATATTTATTTTAATGAACACCACACAAAAGGCACGTAGACCAATGAACCATTTATAATGTTCCTATTAATATTCAGAGCTGTTTTAAAGATACCACAACATTAATATTATCGAAAGCACATTTTATCTATAACTAGCTTCGGACTGGTTTGCATACATAAAACTGACTATAATCTGATAAATTTAATTAAAATCTGTTCAGGTGTTTTCGGATACAAATGTAGCATATAAAGCCAATCGCATTTATGAAAGAACTAGGTTAAAATAATTACATTTCAGTTACCTTGCGCGGGTGCGTATATATTTAAATACAGGCAATCTTCAGACTGGTTGGTCAGGAAAGGTAATATCCTCTTCAAATACTCCAGTCTGCCCTTAGATATCCTCTTCAGAACCGCCGTTTCATTTCGTATATCTGGCAGAACTTGTGGACAAACCGGACTGAACTCCTCCGCAATTTTGACACCCGACCACTGAGCTCCCGATACCGGGGGCATGAATCGCAGAGAGCCAACTGGTGGAGACGCGTATGGAACACCTCGGAACACTTCGACTGGTTCTAGAAACCTCGATTCTGGTGTCACTATGAAGCCTCTGATGTCACCGTATTTTGTCCTCACTACTCTGGAGCTTATGAACGGTTGCGTTTTCTCTTCCATTGTGTCACCTCTGACTCGGGAGGTTAGTACGGGGAGCGATACGAAGTGGACAAGGATCAGTATTAGCATTTTGTTCTCCACCAGTTCTGCTTGATGCTATAAGTATACCATTTTTGTGTTCCACTCGGCGTCTAATGGGTAATCTGTAAAGAATGAATAATAGTGAATATTTAATTCATGGTTATGGGTCTATATCAGCTGATACATTCAGATGGAGAAAAAAGAATACTTAAGTAGAGGTTAGACATGAGTAACATCTATATTTTATTACTTTAAAATGCCTTTGAAAGCTCCAGATTGGTTTTATTGCTTTTATAAATAATAGTTTTAACATTCCGATACTATAATATGTCACTTTTCCCCTTTATAGAGGTTTTTTCATTTAATATCGTCGGTGCATAAATAAAAATTATAAAGCTTCATTATTTCTTTAGAGCTTTCATGTTTCTTATTAAAGCAGTTATCATAAGATAGACATAAGTAGCTATCATATGAAGAACAAGGTACTACAAGAAATCGATGTGATCATTAAAATAATCCATTAAACCGTTAGAAAACGCCGACCAAGACTTCCGAAGGCCCGTTCATCGATCCTGAAGTTGAAGGGTGCATGATAAATGGTGCATTACACTGCATTATCATACCAAGCTGAGCAATGAGGCATGAATTACATGCAGATCTTAGGGATGATTGCGCACTTTGGCTTTAAGGATTAGAGAATCATTTTGAGCGTAGTTAGACGTAACTTTTCCTTGTTTAATAATAGCCCTAACTAGCTAAAATCGAGGTAGGAATTGGGAAGCGGATTATGAGAGACTAGCTGCGCCCCGCGGTTTGACCCGCGTAAGTCCGTATCCCGCAGGAATATCGGGATAAAAAGTTGCTTATGTTATTCCAGCTGTCTACGTACCAAATTTAATTGCAATCGATTCAGTAGTTTTTGCGTGAAAGAGCATTTATAATATCAGTAGGATTTGCGTATCTAGTTTTCGCGAAAAGCTTTCGTGTAACAGTAACAAACCTACACACATACACACGTACATTAACCTTAAAAAACAGTTTTTATAATAGTAGAATTAAATTGTTAGAAACCGAAACATCATTTTAGAAAAATGTTCCAATTGACCCGACCATATCACGCTATTTCTTTAAACTCCAGCCATTCGGGTCCATAAAATCGAACAATTTGTTAGATTTTTCACATCAAAAACACCCATTCATTGTTCAAGCTCATCCACCTAACGATAATGATCCCTGGAACACCATTAATGCAGCTATTCGCTTTCGCTTCCCGGCTAATAAAATGGACAAAGTTATATGAACGTATATCTTGCGAGATAAGAATTGGAAGCAGATGCTCTGGAAATATTTACAAACTAGCTAGTCCTGGCTTTGCCCGCAGCACGTATATAGCCTATGTCACTCAGTGAAGTTGCAGCTGTCTAATGGTGAAATAATTAATTAAATAAGTCCACTGGTTTTGCGTGAAAACGTTACAAACATACATAACAAATGTTTCCTCCTTATAATATTAGTGTAGATTATAGATGTCGAATGTGAAGTTAGGATTATTTGCTAATTTTATGTGGGACGAAGGAGTAAATACATAGATACGTGTAAAAATATTGCTAGTAATTGAAGTAATAACGTACCGCGTATAAATATTTGTCTAAAATATTTTAACACCTTTGAACATTTCGCAAACAAAACAAATTAAATGTTTATTCAGATATGCTCGTGTCTCTCAAGATAGAAAACAAAAATTTTATACGAGACATTGTTTTATCATAGTGTTATTCAACATTTTTTATTGAACATCAATAAATATGACCATGTTTTAGTAATAGAAGTGTTTTATAACGCGTGTGTCAAGTAAACTTGTTTGCTTTTCCTAACTCAGCGTTTTTAAGCAATTTACAAAAATAAAGAAACCAATCTAATCCTCAAAGAATTGGCATTATAGTCCTGTGACTATCACAAGTTACACTATTTAATGTATAACTCAGCTAATAACAATAAAGTGAAATCCAAGCAGTGTTATGTCTTTGTAGATAAGCATTGTTCATCGACGTTCCAAGTTATTGGCGCAATATATTCGAGCCAGATAAACATATGTCCTCGTAAAATGTCCCTACAAGAGAATCGCGTTTTGCGAATCGGAATAAAGCTGCATTCATAGCATTAGCGGGTAGCGTTGATGTTTAGAAATTCAAAGACTTTTAAACGGATTTGACGGGGAGACAGTCTTCCCGTGACCAAACTCGCTGTAAATTGTTCGAAACGTCGGGTTAATAATATAATAAATAAATCACGTTTACAATCCGTTTAAAAGTCTTTAATTTCTACGTGTATAATACTCGCGTAAAATTAAACACAAGAAAATACTATAGCGTTAGTGTTGTTTACACGTCCTATCTCGAGAGATTGTGAACTGTAAATAAATTAAAACTTAAATTGCTGAAACGAATTATTAAGATCATAATTTGTTAATTTTAAGTCAGTCTGGTTTTCGTTAAGAAAGTTTTTAAATCTGTCAGCAGGTTTTTCATGAAAACTTTACAAGCATATGTACAAAACTTAAAAGAGACATCTTTACTGCAAGATGTATTAAAGACTTCAAAACAATATCATTTATATTATTGTAAATTTTCAATTGTTTAAAGAAGCGGCTACATAAGAAATTCAATATCACAAAGATTCTAATTTATACATAACAGTTTAGAGAATTTTTAAATTTATAGATAATTCTGAAACAATCTTCTTTAATAAAGAATGTTCTACGCTATCGCTTTATGAATGTGAGATAGGCCTCAACTCAAGATACGCTTTTGTGGATATTTATAGAGCAATGAGACGCGGGTTGACGTGATTATCTCGAAACAAAGGCTAGCGCGATTCTGAAAATTTTATGATTTAGATTCTTTTGTTTGTGTTGAGAATGTTTGAATGCTTTGAAATATTATTAATAGGACATACTAACATGAATTCGTGAACTTGTGACTGTTTTATAGCCTACTAACTGTATGCCCCGACCTTGCCCGTAGTATATATAGCCTATGTCATTCAGATAAATCGTTGCTTTCCAAGAGTGAAAGAATTTTTTTACATTAGTTCAGCAGTTTTTGCGTGATAAAGTTACAAACATTCATAAATGCAAAAGTTTCCTCTTTATAAGATTAGTGTAGACTAGCTGTGTCGTTAGGTTTCATCCGCGGACGTAGCAGGTATCTATATATCGCATGTGTTTTTCCGGAATATAAACTAGATGACTGCCAAGTATCAATAAAATTTGTTCAGTGGGTTTTGCGTGAAAGAGTAACAAACATGCATCCATCCTCACTAACATTTGCGTTTGTAATATAAGTAAGATTATATGCTCTTTGAAGTTTATATCATAATGCCGAATAAAAAGTATTTGAGAAGGTCGCTTATTAATAAATTCCTTTCATAATAATTGACTTAATGGTAGAGTTTCTGCAAAACTGGCAGTACAAAAAACAAAGATGGATTCATTAACTAACTAACTACTAATATTTTAAATGTCTATGGTATTTATTAATGAAAATTGTTGCATAATCTTAATGATTAAACCATACAGACACAGAAGCGAGAGGCGGTTGAAAGCGACGTTGGTGTATACGATGCAGTCTGCAGTATTCGATCAAATTAATAAATTGAAGAAATTTACGTGCCGTAACGAAATATCTGCGAGGGACTCGAAAAATTATTATTAAAAACTGCTATAAATAAAAAAGTTCCGAACTCAAATAAAAGTATGAGAAGGATCATAAAACTGAAGTTTGTGAATAACGGCGTAGTAGTCAAAATGCAACCGAAAAGTCGGTAGCAAAAATTACATGATAACTTTTTGATCGCACTTACCGTAGTAAGGTCAGCAGAGATTACAGTGCTGTCTTAATTTCATGTGGTAACGTTTGAAAAATGTGTGCGTGAGTGCGTGCTCGGGCGAGTGTGTTTGTATGTGTGTATGTGAGAGTGTGTGTGTATGGGGGGGAGGGAGATTTGCGTATGTGTATGTGTGTGAACAGACTTATTGTATATTTATTTTGATTTGTTAAAAATTTGTGATTTATTAAGCACGGGTTGAAGACTTTTCTCGTCACCTAAAACTGCAAACAAGGAATTTTTTTTTTGTTATTCTTCTAGAATTTAGTAACAGAAATGAAAGGTGAAACCTCAATTTAATGCTTTCGGTTTTTTAACAATTAGTATGACTTAAATTATTCAAAAACTGAATAGCTCAGAGGTATTATGCTTTACCTTTAATACACAGACCTAAGATGAGAAATTTCATTTCTTCGATGACAAATGAGCAAGGACTTTTTAATTCAGTATTTACGTTTGTACTTTCGTTGTTGACGGTACACTACAGGTTGATAGCTATCCCAATGTGAACTACAGAAGTTTTATTTATTGTGACATTTAGCATGTTTACAATGTTAGCGTTTCTGTTTCGTATTGTACAAAGTGATTTAATGGCGGGCTTTATGTATACGCGGGTCATGGGAAAGATAATACATAGCGGAATGTATCGGGTAGTATATTGTAGTATATGGTAGTTAGAACTAGTATATAAGTTGTGTGTTCTTGTGTTCTTTTTCGCTTAATCTATGTAAGAGAGTTTATCACTTTGATTTCATCGATTATCTATATTTTAATAGACAAATTAGTGATCAGCCTTCTATGTCCTGTCTGACTCTATCATTTTATTTGCTCTTTCACGCAAAAACTACTGAATCGTTTGCAATGAAATTTGGTACGTAGATAGCTGGACAACTGTAATAACAGACAGGCAACTTTTTATCGCGATATTTCTACTGGATACAGACTTACGTAGGTGTAGCCGAGGGGCGCATCTAGTGGTACATAATTATATTCCCAAAAATGGTATAAAAATAATTTCAATAGAGAAGTTTGTCTCCTTTTGTAGGATAGTTTTATTTCTGGTACATTTAACTAACCCACACTACTTTGTCTGCTCTGAAAAGAAATGCATTTCCCAGTTTGGCAACATTTTTCAAACGGCGGAACTGTAATAATAATATAGTTTGAGGTTTTTCTTTATAAAGAGACTACCCAACACAAAACAAGTTTAGAAATCGAACCAGTATTTCCAGGTAAATAAAAAAGCTCAACCAAACAAACAGATCTTCCCACTTTGTTAGTCTTACTTAAATATTATCATGATAACATAAAATTACCCAGCTTTTTAATATTAATTTTTTTGCTTTTTCTTCCAACATTAATCGATTAACAGGAAACGGCAAGCAATTCTAAGCCCTCTTCGTATATATACATAAGTTAAAAATGAAGCAAACCCGGGTGAAATACTCGTTAAGCGATGTCAAAAGGGCTCTTATGGTACACTGCATAGTATTAACCGCCACACTGACTCCGAGAGAGGTCGCTCTCTGCTAGTTACTTTAAAATAAAGCGTGTATTTTTACTCAATTTATATGCTCCGTTTCTGTGTTTTTAAACGGGAAACTAGTTGAGTGTAAATATGAAATTGAAGTTAGGAGTAAAAACAATTTGTTAATTGCCTTTGGTAAGAGTCTGGATGGTCAGTGTCGGAAACTTGGCTAAAACTTGGTCAAAGCTTATGTAGCTATAGCTGATACTTTAGCTCCGTCTGAATTAGGATGAGGAAAAAATAATCTTCCCGTAACAATAATAGCCTTTGATAGATAGATAGATAGTAGATAACACTTTATTGCACACAAGAATTTACAGGAAAACATAGATAAACACAAACAAAAGAGACAATATGTACAAAAGGCGGTCTTATCGTTAGGTAGCGATCTCTTCCAGACTACCATAGCCTTTCTAGAAAGTTCGAGGACATGTGACATCTGCCATCTGCCAACCCGCACTTGGACAGCGTGGTGGGTTATGGAATGAACCCTGTGTTCCAGCAGTGGGAACATGATATATAGCTGATGAATGTCTTTCTCACTACCAGCTTAGTTGCCCACTTATGGAATAAAAAAACTTAGATTTTTGTGAAATTCATTAAATAATCATTATTTAAATTGAATCCACAACCAAATGCAATACTCCGCAAATACCCTCTATACGCGCACCTATTCATAAGCACGTACGTATCGTTCCGAAAATAAATTTAAAGTCAATGCAAAATCCCGAAGCCCAGTCGAGCGTCATATCTTTGACATACTTCTCCGTATTTATAGCTAGCCTCAGAATTATTTGGGAACTTTCCTTTGATAGTCGTAAAATACTGATATCTGGGAGCAATAAATCGGATACACGCTTTGATCAGTCACGCGTCGTGGGCGTTATATCGAATATCGTTTTTGATGTTTTGCCTCCGCAAGGGTGCGTGATTGTTCGTTGCTTCTGAACAAATTAACGTCTCAGTGTCGTTAAAACGTATATAACCAAGAAATGTTATGTTTTTGTCGTCGCGCATGAATACCATCAAGTACCCGTGGTCCACCAACGCGGCTCGACGAAACACAGCTGGCTTTTAGTCGGTAGGAATCCGATAGACTACGACATCTTCCCCGGGGGCCGTGGATGCCTATGATTTCATTAGGAAAAAAAATAGAACGCTAAGATTAGCGCTCTGAGCGCGCGAATAATTACTAGAAATAGTACCAAGTAGAAACAGTAAGAAGGATTAGTACCAAGTACTAGTTTTAAATAAAATTAAGTATCAGTTCCAAACAAAGTCATTGAACCAACTAATTGGTTAAATAAAAGATGAATATAACGGACCTTTATCGAATAAAACAGACATTATCTGCATGATATCATTCAGATATTCAAAGAAATAACTAGCAGAGCCATAAAGACCAGACCACACAGTTGTTTCAACATAACCCCACGACGGAGGCTTTTAAATTACAACGTGTATTGTCCATTTGAAGGAAGTGGGTCGCCTTCCCAGGAAATTGCACCCCGCGACCCCGCGTGACCCCTCCAACCACGCTTGTAAATGAGAGTGCATTTTACTACTTTGCTGTTTGCATAATTGTCGAGTTCGGTTGTGTTTTTATTGTATTATTATTGGTTAACTTGGTTATTGTATCCAATGTGTTGGCTCATTTGAAGTTTTCTTTAATTAAAAAATTAAACTGATGGACATGCATACATTTTCATATAGGTCGATTCCATAATTATATGTACCTATATCAGGATGTCATGTTACTCAGTGAAGTTGCAGCTTTCTTATGGTAATAGAATCTTTGATATCGAAAGCGTTACAAACATACTATAAAGTGTCCTCCTCATGTTAGTGTTGATATATTCCAGATATATAACATTTATCACATTTCTAAAAGCCACCATCTTCAGAAGATACTACTTGTCGAATAGTCTTCGTGATCTGCGTAACTTAGAGATTTCTGATGACTTGTTGGATTTCCATTAAGGAACCCTTACTTATAAATTATAAATGCGAAAGAGTGTTTCTCTGCTTGTTTATCTCTCTTTCACGTAATAACTGATCGATTTTATGGTATAATTTATAAGTTAGTTCCCCTGTAATATTGAAAACGCGAAAGTTTGTTAGAATCTCTGTCGGATCTGTATGAAATTTGTTATTGAGATAGATTGTAGTCTGAATTAGTTAATCCAGACTATAATATATCAATCTAGACTATAGGCTACATCTTAGCCGCGTCCCAAGCAGATAGAGCCGCAGGTTTCACCTAGTCTATAATATATTCCGATTGGCCAATCCTTGTCAATGATAAATAAATAAACCGTACTTATGTGTGCTGTAATTACGTATTAGCTGTCTCTGTCTACCAAAAAACACGTTTTATAGCATAATTAAAATACTGAATTTAAAAAAATCTTTCGTTCATAACTGATTGAATTGTGAAGAAAGTACTAAATTCATAATCTGCGTACTTGATTAATCTTTTTAATAATTCCTTTGAACTTTGAAGGCTTCCGTGAAGGGTTTATTTATAATTTTAATATCTAGACCGCGCTGGCGAGCGCTAAATATGCCAAGAAGAAAATTAAAATTGCTTATAAAAAAGTGCGGTAATTTGTTATTGTAAGTTGAATGAACAGCATAATTGTTTAGTTGTTAATGTGACTATTTTTATAATAATTGATGATCAGGATTTAATCTTTCCTAAAAAATTGTATATTTAATACGTTAATATTGCGTTTTCATATATACTTTATATTTATCAGTATGCATAAAATATGTTAGATATATAACAAATTCAACACAGATCAAAATAACGATTTAAATTTAAAGGCATACACAAACAAAGGCATACTGGATATACATTTTCCTAAAAATATTTTTTTTTAGTATACGACCTGGTCAGTTCATCAGTTTCCAGTGGCCCCTATGTAGTCGAGCGAAGAAAAAAACAATTATTTAAAACTAGCTTTCCGCTCGGGGCTTTGTCCGAGTAATCGAAGGAAATTATGGACAGACCCGGGGTTTCTCCCGTATAGCTATCTATCATTACGATTTC
This sequence comes from Zerene cesonia, assembly GCF_012273895.1. Classification (NCBI taxonomy): domain Eukaryota; kingdom Metazoa; phylum Arthropoda; class Insecta; order Lepidoptera; family Pieridae; genus Zerene; species Zerene cesonia. The sequence continues at coordinate 10,337,667 of NC_052112.1, read as the reverse complement.
CGAGAAGTAAGTTATATTTTTTATAAAAAACAACATTTAGCTTAGAGCAAAATCTTAATCATTTTTATTTACACCTAGCTGTGCCCCGAGGTTTTATCCACGTAGCACTTGATGTTACATAGCCTAAAACCTTCCTCAACAAATAGGCTAATTAACACTAAAATAATTTTTCGAATAGGACCAGTCGTTCCTAAGATTAGCGCTAACTTAAGCAACAAACTCTTCAGCTTCAAAATATAAGCAGACATTAGACAGAGCAAGAGACCACGTCTTAAAATGTTTATAAAATAATAACACGTACAGTTTATTCTTAAGAGAATACACGTCGAATAGCTAGTGATATAACAGTACTGATTGAATACTCTTAGCATAGTCTAGCGCAGAATACCTGTCCCATGCTCCATTAGGCATCGTGCTCTCTCAAGCGAAGTAGCGAGCATACCTATAGTCGTTGAACGTAGTATAAACTATAATATAAATACTATGTTGTTTAACTGGAGCAGTGGTGGCTCTGTGGTTAGGACCTAAAAATGGAAAGTCGTGGGTTCAAGAGCGGACGAGCGTCCAAAAATAATTAGATTTTTCAGTTTATTTGTACATTATTCAAATGACTACTGCTCGAAATGGTGATGGAAAACATCGTGAGGGATCGGGCACGTCGAAGAATCAAAATGTTCAATGACGTAATATCTGCCAACCCACACTTGGCAAGCGTGGTGGATCCACCGAGAAAGCCCGTGTACCTGCTGTGGGAACATATATGATGATGATTGCTTCATGTGTATAGTATTTTCTTTTTAGATTTTAAACGCGATTTACTGATTATTATTAACCCGACGAGACTGAGTCTCCCCGTGACCACGCTCGCTGTAAAGTGTTCGAAACGTCGGGTTTATAGACGCACGTACCGGTTCCGTCCGGATAACAAATTTCCTGTTTTAACCCAAAGGAGCAATTAATCGAGATAAAAATTTTATCACCCAAGTCACCTCATACCCTGTCTGTGTACCAAATTTCATCAAAATTCGTTCAGCAGTTTCGTCGTAATTGACGGACAAACATCCAAATAAGAAAAACTTTCACATTTATAATATTATAAATAGTTCCATTAATAAATCTTACTGATATCAGTAAGATTTATTAATGGAACGATCGATTATAATTTCCATACAAAGCTTCTTTTTATAACAATACCTTTGACTTTACATGGTTGAAACACATCTATGAATATAGTAATTATCATCATGCTCTTCACGTGCTGGTATAACACATTCACCGTAGCTTGCAACTTCACATAATGTAATGAAACATTTTTTATAATTAAATATGTAACATACCAATTTAGTTATGATATTAATCATAACTAAATTGGTATGTTACATATACACCATAACATAATAACATCACTAGCTGTGACCCGCGGTTGAAACCGCGTAAGCGTGCTGCGTAACGGTATCCCGTAGGAATATCGGTATAAAAAGTGCCTATGTGTTATTTCAGTTGTCCAGCTATCTACGAAGCAAAATAGTATTATTATTCACCAATAGATGTCAGGAAAAAAAAAACACGAATAAAACACGAATATGACATATATATATATACTAGCTGCGCCCCGCGGTTTCACCCGCGTAAGTCCGTATCCCGTAGGAATATCGGGATAAAAAATAGATGTTGGCCGATTCTCAGACCTACCCAATATGCTTACCAAATTTCAGAGGAATCGGTCAAGCCGTTTCGGAGGAGTATGGCAACGAAAACTGTGACACGAGAATTTTATATATATAGATACAAGAATTGCTCGTTTAAAGGTATAAGATTTTAAAAGAATCTCGGTTATCTCTTTGTTTGATTTTTATACGTATGTATTTATTTTTTAACAACTAGCTCACCGTCAGCGGCTTCGCCCGCTTTGACTGCTCAAGAGAATGATCCTGTGGTTTTCCCCCAAATCGTTCTGGAGTAAAGACTGTATTTAATTTCATGTAAATTGGTTCAGTTGTGTTATAGTGAAGAAGAGACAAGCAGAGTTGCTTGTGTATTTATAATATGAAGATTTCCTATCAGCCAATCTATTTTTATCTCTTTTTGATATGATATTACGATCTAAAGTTTTTATTATAACACAATATTTAATCCACTTATATCCAAAATTTGTATAAACTCACATTTAACCACGTACATCAATCAAACTATTGTATATAATGGAGTAATTCAATAAAAATTAATTGAAAACACTGTCTATTTTCTAATAAACCACACCTGTATATATAGTCACGTATCAAACACGCAGGTACTGACGTGTATTCAAAATTGAAGCCAATGAGCATCCTGTATAGCTATACAGCGTGTTCTACAAACCAACCTTTGACAGCGATAGCTCAAAGCAGGGAATTCAATCAATCGCCCATTATCCGAAGCCTGCCACCTGCAGGCGGCTCGCGGACTCGATTACGAGAGTATCGGAGTCGATAATCGCGAAGCAAACAGTTTTATCTGTTCGAATGCAACTGACGTTACTGTCAGTTGGGCTATGAATGGTCAGTGGTAGTTTAATAGTGAAGAATTCTCTTTATGTAGAAGACGTTTGTTATGTTTGTAAAACGTTTAATTTCGAGTCTTTCTCTAAAAATCAATAGATAAAAATCTAAGGGCAGTTACGCTGGTGAATTATTAACAAACGATAATGTGTCCTACTAATTGTGTTTTATCATATTTTTATACTAGACGCTCGTCTGGGCTCCGCCCAGATATCAAGCTGTTTTTTTCCCAATGGAGCATTTAATCGAGATAAAATTATCCTATCACCCAAATCATACCCTGTCTGTATACAAAATTTCATGAAAATCCGATCAATACTTTCAGCGTGATTGACGGACAAACATCCAAACAAACTTTCACATTTATAATGTTAGTGTGACATCGGTCTGTAGAGTGGTGTTGTTGAATAAACTTTTTATGTTTCTTTCTTTCTGTTACATTATGAAGTAATTGTTTGGTAAAATATTAAAATTGAGGCTAATCTAGCTTAGATTTGTTTAGAGTTTACTTAGTATATTTATAAATATTATAATACAAATTCAAACTCAATCCTTCAAAAAAGATTCAATTAAAATTTTCTATTTAGCACTTTTGAATAGTCATAACATAGTTTTATGATTTACCACCGGTACAGAGAACAATTTTCACATAGAACAGCCGGCAAGAAATTCTATAGTTGCTCTTTTAAAATTATGCCAATTATGTAACACAATAAAAAATTCCCCTGACATCAAATTCCTCAAGATCCAAGCACTATTTAGACGATCTAATAAAATAAAATAAATAAAATGTTACATAATCTTTCCGATACATTTTCGGGGACGCATCTCAGAGGTTTATGGATAACCAATCATATTTCATAAACATCAGGTAAGATACCTCGAAACGGTACAAATGACAAGAAGGGTTTCCTGGGTTATGGCCCTGGGCGATCCTTCCCTTTTCAAATGCTTGATATTTACAGCTATATCATTTTTTCATCCACGGCTATTCAATTGAACATATGAGGTTGAGCGTATATAAGAAAAATATAGCAAGGAATGTTTATGCAAGAATTACTTGGTTGATATTAATCCCTGCTTTTATAATGTAAACAATCATTAAACCGCTTCGTCAGACATGTTGTACCCGGCTAAAAAGCCTGTGTTAATACAGACTATAATCTGTCTCTATACCAAATGACATAAAGACAAGCTGTTTTTGCGCGAAAGAGTAACAAACATCCATACATTGATCCATATACGAAAGTACATCTGATTGTCACTTCTTCGTGCCTAAACACTGAATACATTTGAATGAAATTCGGTAATACTTATATTATTAATATTTTGACTCAACCTGAAAACTTGTAGCGCCATCGAAGAAGACTCACACATTTTTATGAATATTATGTGTATTTGTTACAAGAAACGAATTATTTTCATTATAAAAATTATCCCATTTCTATATCTCATATTAAATAAATTAACATCATAAGTATATTTTTCACTATTTTACAAAATCAGTGTATAGTGAAATATAATGAAATAATATTGTGTTATCCAGATCATTTAAGTACGAGAACCTAGAAAAACACCTGGTAAATAGTAACTGGTAAACAAAAATAAGGTTACCCTGTCCTCACTACACAACTCTTCAATCATAATACTTCAAGATTAAGCATGATTTATCCCACATTAACGCTAATTACTTTTAGCGACATAATACGCAATTCCCGTAATCCACTAAATAGCTGAAATAAAAGACTCCGTCGGTTTAAAAAGCCATTTGAAGATCATTAATTCGTATTCATTTATCGCTAACGTCTAATTAGTATCGCTGGTGTCGTGACGGCGTGGGTCAAGTCGTTTCCGTTGCTGTGTTATTGATTTGATATTAATTGATGGTTATTTGTTTTGACCTCACTTAGCACTTCGAAGCCAACATTTTGTTTGGTTTATAACAGACTTCATAAAGGAGGTACTCGATTCGATTGTATTTATTGTGGTATAACTTTTTTATGAGTGAACCGACTTCGGTAATTCTTTTTGATTTGAAAGCTGGTGTCCTTCGAGTCTATCGTTTTGAAGGCGGAATTGATTTCCACTGCAGGGATACAGGCCTCTTATGAGGGTTCAGGACATCCACCGCTGATCAAGTGTGGGTTGGCAAATGTCACATTTCGTCGAACTTTTTTAGGCATTGACATACCGCTTACCTCACTAAATTTTCCTTCGCCGTGAATATAGTGCATATGATGAATAATCAATATATTTCTTGAGCGCTCGTTAGTTCTCAAACTGCGTCTTTTCGATTGAAGTCCGAGGTTCTCACCACTAAGTTACTGCGGCATCTCTTATTATGCAAACCCAATATTAAATGAATTGGTTATCATGTAAACTAATTTAATATAGTATCTGCTGTAGAGTATAATACTTCACAATACTTTTATTCGTGATTTTAATTTTGGCCTATTTAGTGTGTGTTGTTTGATGCATAATCCTACTCCTACTAATATTATAAATGCGAAAGTATGTAAGGATGTGTGTTTGTTACTCTTTCATGCAAAAACTACTCAACCGATTACAATTTGGTACGTAGACACCTGGATAACTGGAATAACGTATGAAAAATTTTTATTCCGATATTCCTACGGGATTCAGTCTTAAGCGGGTGAAACCGTGGGGCCCAGCAGCTACTCAATAACGGAAAATGCATGTAACGTATTAAATTTAATGATTACAATGCATTTTGTTATCAACTGTCAAATTTGATATGAAATTTAAAACAATATGCACGATAAAAATTCTGCAATTTAACACAGAAACAAAGCAAAGTTAGCCCTCGAAGAGAAAATACCAAACACACAGCCTATTCATAATGATGACGTCATTATTTGTGTTTTGTTTCCAGCCGAGCCGAGAGCCGAGGGCGCTGTAAATCTCTTGCGTACTTTTGTGCCCATAATGAAGTAGTTATTGAGTTTCTTTTTGGAATGGAGGTCACCTTATGGACGGCGTAACTTGTGTCATATACTAGCTTTAGGTTTGATTAATCTTGTGGAATAGCACATTAGCAGACAATGCTACTGAAACCAGGAGTAAAAAAACTATTGCAATGATATTTGATACGTAGTCAGCTGGACAACTGCAATAACATATAGGCAACTTTTAATCTCGATATTTCTACGGGATACGGATTTACGCGAGTGAAACCGCGAGGCGCAGCTAGTATCAAATACATCTACAAGCTATTCTCTACCTTTGGCGGTCTGGAAGAGATCGCTGATAAGTGATAAGGTTGGCTTATGTACTATGAGTCAATTTTTTTTGCATATTAGAAACAATTTTTATTTGGTACATTAAATTGTTAAAGAAATTAATAAAATGGATAATAACTACGTATAATTGACGATAGGGCAATTCTTCATTCATTCATTCATTTCAAATCGTTCATTTTCAGTTTCTTGGTGAAAAATCTACTACTGTTTTAAAGAAGAAGAATTATATTTATTCGCTTTCTTGGTTGTCCGTGGTTGTTTTATTACACCTATAGTTATTTTATTTTAACTTTTTCCGTTCGCGCCGCCTCAAGCAGAGCCAGAGAAGGAAAAAAACATGAATTGAACTGTTTAAAATAAAATAGAATCGCTTTAATTGATGTTCAAAATTTTACATCATTCATCAAATCATATTTTTCTTTCCATTTTTATTTCATTAATGTTATTTCTGTAGTGACATATGTTTATTGCCTTGGTGTATTTAAAATGCATATGTTTGTTTTGATATAGGGTGTTATGATAAAAAAAAATGTTGCTTTCTTTCAATTTGTTATTGTGATAAAGTTAATTTACATTGTATATTATTTATAAAGCCAAAATCTTATCAAAACCGAACATGGCTCGGCGCCTATATCCATCCAATTTCATATTCATTTCCAGTGTTTTATGGGCTGGACTAATCCAATCAGTTTATATGGATGGTGGTAATATATCCAATTTCGCGTATATTGTGATTGATTTTCTCCTTGATAGTAAAATGTATGTGTGTGGAATAGAATTGGCCATATCGAGTGATATCGGGTTTCTCAATATAATATTTATATAAATAGATGAGATGCCCAGTTGATATTGTTATAGTAAAATGTTAAATAGACCACAATAATTATTTTCTTTTTCTTGCGCGCTCGTCTGGTCTCGAACCCTTGACTACTCGATTGAAATCCGAGGTTCCAACAATTAAATCTCCACTGTTCAGTCGTGAATGCTCCCCTACCACTAGGGCGACCCGGGTTCGTTCAAATTCTAACGGATATTGATAGATCCTAATTGAGTTGTACACTTTCAACCTTCTTGCATTAAATATAATGTAGATTAAATGAATATAAACTAAACGGTAGAAGTGAAAACACTTGATAGAAAGAAAAAATATTTAAGAAAAAGGCAATTTCACTAAATGAAATACAGCTAGCTGACAAAAACATTGACGCTGTGATTGTAGTGAACTATTTATTTTAAGTAAGTTCATAAGCATTTTTTCATACAAATTAAACCTTGTTATTTCTGTTACTAGGACGCCTCCTTGGTACAGTGGTAAACGCGTGAGCGTAGAACCGAGGGGTCCTGGGTTCGATTCCCGGTGGGAACAATAAAAAAAAAATTGTCTCGGTCTGGCAGGACACAGAAGGCTGAAATGCAAAAGTTCGTTTGTTTCTTTATTTGATTATTTGTTCGTCTGTCTTTCACGTCGCTATGAAGCGATTTTATAGTATGATTTTTGTGTTTGGAAATAGTTGGGAAGCTAGAGAGTGACATAGGTTTATCGCGCTAAACCAAACATCTCTTTTCTTTCCTTTGTCAACGAGAGCGAAGTCGTGAGCGAAAAGCTAGTTAAAAATAAATAAAAACGAGTCAAGTACCCAGTCCTATTCTACCTATTCATGTCCTAAAAACCGTTTTGAAGGCTATATTGCAGTTATATAAAAAAGTACCTTATTCAGAGTATAAACGCCAATATTTTAACCATATTTCGCTGAACCAAGTTACCGGTAAGCAAATAAACGGGAATCGATAGACTTCGCAGCCATTTTGTAGGCTTTCACACTGTCGCGCTTTTATAAAGATCATTTATAATGCTTACCCATTCTCTGTTAAGGTCGCGCTACAATGATGACTAATTGTTAGTATTTGTGTCATATCCGACTGCGGGAAAGAGTATTTTGCCAGTGTGTGACGTGATCTATAGAGATGTAAAAATGAAGTGTGTATTTGTATCATATTTATGGCATTTTCTTTCCACAGAGAATATATTTTCTTTCTGCATAAACGTGTTTTTTATTGCACATAACTTTGAAGAATATATTAATAACATAACTTTAGCAGCAATTTTCTCTCTGTTTGCTTTAGCTAATCCACAATAAGTCTAAATAAAAAGCATACTTTGCAACTATGACAGAAATAATAAATAATAAGGTTTTTTTTTTTTTATGTCACAGTCGGCAATGGAGCTGGTGGGACGCCTGATGGTAAGCGTTACCACCGCCCATGAACATTTGTAGAGGCGTGAAGTCGATTACAGACCATACGCCTCTACAAATGGATTGCCGACTTTAAATTGGGAAGGGATTAAGAAAGGACTGGCGAGAGGAATAAAGGAAAGGACTGGGAAGGGGAAGGAAAAGGATATGGGCCTCCGGCTCCCCCACTCACCGAACGAAACACAGCAGAATGCTATTTCACGCCGGTCTTCTGTGGGGGTGTGGTACTTCCCCGGTGCGAGCTGGCCCAATTCGTGCCGAAGCGTGCTCGACTACCACATACAAAAAATTTGTTTGTTCTCAGCTTCGAAAAAGCAAAACCACAATCATAACTGAATATTCCAGTGTTTCAAAATAATATGGGTAATTTTGTTTTCGAAGTGTCCTCTGCAAATACCTACATGTTCCCAAATCATGCTCACAAACAATAACGCTATTTGTAAATAAATTATTCAAGATTAAAAACATACATTACAAACAAATTGAGTTCGAATACAAAGAGAGTTGTTGGAATTTTTTTGTTTGTTCGGGACCACTCGTTATTTTAGTATATGATATTGTTTCTCGAACATATTCGAGGGTAGTCAAGATTGGAATATCTTGTTATTCTTTATTGTTTTGTTTAAATTGGTTCAGCGAAGATTAGAAAAAAATACCTATGTGTTTATTTTTCCTCAAGATTCAGGCCGTCCTAGTTTTGTGATCAATGTACCATATATTTGTTGTATTGAAGATGTCCGATAAATACTATACTATACGTAGTATCTCGCCTAGTAACAGTGTTGTTGAACACTCCGTCTGAGTGGGTGTGTGCTGTATGTTATTATAATGTTTTTCTTTCCATTGTACTCGAGTACCAGAAGGATAACACCCGGTCTCGGAAAGAAAGAATGGAGTGGGAAAAGCAAGGAATAGGAAACCGGCCTCAGCCAGCCCCACTCACCGTACGAAACACAATAGCATGCTACTATTTCAAGCCGGTCTTCTGTGGGGGTACTTCCCCGGCGCGAGCTGGCCCAATTTGTAACGGAGCGTGCTCGACTCCCACATTAAAATGTATTTGAAATGATTAAATATTACAATCGATTTTTACTCATAGATGGCGTTGCAGTCTTCAAGTGAAAGTTGAAATCGCGTAAACATCAAAGATCGGCTAATTTCTCAGTACAAAGGCGAATTGAAATTAATTTACGCTTCGCACATTATTACCGTCTATTAACTGGCAGAGGCGATGTGATTTCGCGTAAGATTTAACTAAGCATCGTAATCCTTGTGTAATTGTTGAAGCGTTATATTGTATCGATGATAATATTGGGGAGTTATGGCACGCAATTATCTGTAATTGTTATGATATGCGGTTGTGGCAGTGTCGGTGATCAATGATTTGTGAGGAACTTGTTGATCCGCTGGGTGATGAAAATATTGTAACGTCACGTTCTGAATCGCGCAAGCAAAATTTTTTCGCTAATGAGCATATTTATAACATTCCTACATGATTCCATCCGGGCCACCGTGGAAGATAGAAGCAACTGATTTTGTTTTATACCCTGCATGCGACTGCTCCTTTATCTCGGTGAATAGAGTCCATTATTCATCACCTCACCCTTGCCAGTTCATTCGATATTTACCGACAATCATTTCTTCATTCCCCTTTCCCAATAAGCGGATAAAACAGAGACATTGAGCTCTACAAATAAATATGGGTGGTGGTGGTCGCCTACCACCAACCGACGCAGCCAAGTTGCCCGCTATGACATAACAAAATACCAGTAATATATCCCGTAAAATATATTTGACTCATACATATACACAGTGCCTCGTATAATTGTAAGCTACATTATGTAAATACAATTGAATATATTCATTCATACATATTTAGAAAGCAAATTTAATACACTCAATGCGAACGCTTAGCTAAGAATAAGGATTGTGGCCAATTGAAAGCCTCTTATACACGCCTTCTCAACTCAGCTACAAAGCAACTTTCCGCGGAAATAATATAATTTTATTGGCATTCTGTTCCGTAGTTACAAATGAAGCGTGAAAACATAGTTGAACAAATTAAATGTTCGCAGCAGTTGGGATGCAAAAAAAAGTTTTAATGCTTATCGTAATGGGTTTATTCTTTATTGATTTAAATTTCGACTCACTTTTTTGTACCTGTGAATGTGACCATTTTGCGTTTATTGAAAATCAGAGATATTTGGGCATTAAAATTATAAATGTGAAAATTTGTTTGTTTGGATGTTTGTCCGTCAATCACGCTGAAACTACTGAACGGATTTTGATTGAAATTCCCTTGGGATAAAACAGGAATCTTGATATTCGAGCAGAGCCCGACGAGCGTCTGGTACCTATACTATATATTTTGTTATGTAACCAAGTGTTAATAATCTTAGGGATGTAAAACAAATTGTTAAAAGACATCTATTCCCAAAATGTCTAAAACGTTTGGGTGTATTTGACAATAGGTATATTGACTGGTTAATTTGTATTACCATGTAACAAGTAGGATACTAGCAAAAATGTTTCATGTTTTATTGTGGGAGTCGAGCACGCTTCGGCACGAATTGGGCCAGCTCGCATCGGGGAAGTACCACACCCCCACAGAAAACCGGCGTGAAATAGTGGCATGCCACTGTGTTTCGTACGGTGAGTGGGGGAGCCGAAGGCCCGTTTCCTTTTCCTCACCCGTCCTAGTCCATTCCTTGTTTCCAGTCGTTAATCCTTTCCTTTCCCTTACCCCATAAAAGCGGGCAGCGCATTCGCGGAGGACTACCTTTGCGAATGTTTATGGGCGGTGGTGATCGCTTACCATCAGGCGAACCACCAGCTTAGCTGCCCGCTATGACATAAAAAAAAAAAAAAAATGTATTTTTTCCAATACGAACATGACATATAACATACTAGCTATAACCCACGGATTCACTGGCATGGTCAAAGAAAACCGAAATCGGAGTAATTAAAAACCGCCTTATATTGAATCTCACAAATCTTTCCACAGGAATGAGATGTGGGAATAATTTACTCCGCTAAAACTAGCTTTTGTCCTCTCGATAGCCTAATTGTTTTCAGACATAAAAATCACATATCATCATCATAAAAAGGATAAACAAACAAGCACACTCGTTCATAATATCAGCAAGGATGTGTGCACGCTTAACGTTTAAGGAAGGAGTTATGCAATTCGCATACTCCCAGTACATTCTATTTCAAATATATTCACTTTCAAGCACTCACATTTGAGTCATTCAAAGGATTTTCTTCGGAATACAAGCGCGAAGTTCTGTACTCGCGTATTTCGCGATCGTAGTCTCCTTTGAAGCTTGTCGTGTTTAATTATGTTCGTTTTAATTTGTTTTTCGGATTTGTTTATTGTTGTAATTACTTTTGTCGTATGGAAACGCAAGAATAGAATGTGTTATATGTGTCTGTAGCTATTTATTTATTTTGTTGTAAACTCGGTTTGCTGAGACACTGAAGAGTGGGTGTGAAGTATGTCGTGCGTTGAGTCTAAGTGTGTATTAGTTCATGAAGTTAGATTGCCTTTACATCGCCATTTTTTAATCGGGCAACGAAATATGCAAGGTAAGCGTATACCACCGCCCATAGATATTTCCAGTAAGACATAGAGCCTATGCGAACGCGTCGGCTTTTAGGGAGTAAGTATAAGCATATATCGGAAGTGATTTGATGACAGGAACAAAGAAATTGACAGGTAAGAATGAAAAAAGGGTACGGCCTTCCAGTTCCCCCACTCACAAAGATAAACTAAAAGAAGCACAGTAGCATTCACATGCTACTATTCGATCTTCTATGTTAATATTTTTATTATGTATATCACAATACATAGAACTGGCCTGATTTCGCATATTATACAGGATATACGCGTAAATTTGTAGCATCCTATCTAATTATTACTTGACTTCCAAACTGCTATTTGACGTGACCTCATTATGAAGTCGCACGTAATGATGTAACTTTCGAACAAAGACAAACATACAAACAAATGTAAACAACGATGAAGATTTCCGTTTGAAAGTTTAAGACAATTTCGAGGTTGATTTCATTACGTAGTACTGAATATTTATTACATTGTTTTCAACATATAATGCTTCATATATATTAAAAATTTTATATTTGTACCTTACTTTAAAGAAATAGCTTTGTATACCTGTAATAATTATTATATTTCAGTATCACCATAAGCATTTGCTTAGGACTGATTGACAGATAATAATTAAATTAATAATCATTCTGATCCACACATTATATGAACAAGAATATAAATGGACAAGAATTATTGTAGTACCGGTCTTTTTAGTAACGATGATTCTGTTTCAGCTCGAGGGCATGATAAAGAAATGGACATATACATGAAAATCATTATCTTCCATCGGTCAGTTGGATAACAACTTGTTGGACGAAACAAAGCCTGAAACCGTGTTATGACATCATAACAACATGAAAACAAATAATGCATCATTAATATCACACACTTCTTATGATTTATAAGCTAGAATGTAATTTTAGAACTTTCCATTTTTTTTATCAGTCATATTCATGTATGTGGATAAGATGATCTATTTTTGCAGACGCAATAATTTTTGTTAAAAAATCCAACCCGCTACTACAAAGGTACTCTATGTAGACTTTAATAAATCACATTACCAAATAACCATTTTCTTAATTTTAATATAACAACCCTCCTGTTTTTGATAAAATCAACTATAGTAGTAAGCATTTACTTATGTATTTAACTCATGGAGATACACCGCAACCTTTTAGCCGACGGCCTCGAATTTAAGTGACGTCAGCGAATTGTAGAAAGCATACTTAGCTGTACTAGCTGGGGTGTATCAGTTTATATTCTGCCTTCGTTTGGGATTCAATTAGATTGGAAGTAATGAATCTGATTAGCAGTCATGAATAAGATCATTGTTAACAGCTGACTGATATCTGTCACGATAAAAATTGTAAATAATTGCGTGTTATTGCTGAATATTTTTTGTGTTTACCAGTGCTTATTAAGAAGATAATCAATGATTCATAATGATATTAGATGGCGATTAGTTTTGCGAAAATTATCATTTAATTCAACTGTAATTTTTGCGAGGGCGGTTAGCTCATTTTTCATAATTTATATACATATATAGCAATCACATTATATTCTGTGACACGAATTCAGTAACGCTAGAGCACTAAAATCATAACCCAACCAATAAACAAAATATAATGCACGCACCACCTACCCTCAAGAGAAAAGTACTGAATATTTCACCATCCCATTCTGCCCATCTAAATATCTTAGCATCGCCAGCTCATACCGAAACTATATCGATCGAAACTCCACCTACGTCTTGCACCCATCCGCGCTATATATTTAAGGCCTCAGTTAATAATGAGGGCTGAGGCCGAGGTATCCAGAGGGAATACTCGAATCGCATTCCACCACATTTTCCTATCCGTAGATGGTCTTACTTATGTTAGCTAGTTCGATGTTTTCTTGATTTATCGATTAGGTGAATGGCGAGTATCCATTAGGTAAATGATGTTGTATGGATGTATGGTTGGTATTTTAATCTACAAACTAAGCTTTTCACCCAGGGCGTCACATAGTCAAAGAAAAACTCATAGGATGACATTTTACCGCGGTAAAAAGTAGCCTATATGACACTATTCCTATCCTAACTATCTATGTACAAAAACATATAATTAAATAAAAGGATATACCTTAGTTAAGTTGATCCTTACACTCATATCCCACAACGAAAACATTTAACCGAACACGGTTCCTATTAACAAGGATTGGATGTTATTAAAAGTAAAAAATAATGATGAAATGTATAACTTGAATGGACGTTGAATATAACGATGCTGAAAATTGTTAATGATATAATATAAGGTCTACCTTATCGGTGTCAAAACATATATTTTACAGCCCAATAACGCATATTACTTATATAGAATTTAAAACGAAAAGCACAAAATGTTCATTCAATACACTCTCGCCTCGGTTTCGAGGGCATAGCATTTGCGAGATCAATTTGTTCATGAAAAAATGTGCCCCACGTTGTTTCTTCTGGAACTATCCAGCTTTCTATGTGTCTTGTACTTAACTACAAAAAAAGTCACACACCCGATCAAATCTTTCCTCTTTACAGCATCTTTTTTAATGCGTCATGAATAAACAAATGTACATAGAACCTCGCGCCTTCAAGATTCTTGTTTCGATGATGTCACGCTAAGAACTTCGCATATACATTTTATAATTCAAAAGACGCCTGACTTTGTATGGATACAAATTTCCTGTGTACGCCAAAGCAAATAAAGGTACAATATAGTTAGGTATTTGATTTCTTCCAAAAGGTGGTTTGGTTTAGTTGTAACGTATGCTTAAATCTTTAAAACTATGCTACGGATTTTGATAAGATTTTTTTTATAAGATAGAGTGATTCAAGAGGAAGTTTTAATATGAAGATATGCCCAATAACATCTAATAAATTACTCCGAATTTAAAGCGTACTAAGCCGCGGGAAAAAGCTAGTATATAAATTAATATGTGCGCAACATTTAAATTTACAGTACTTTCTATGTCCAAAACCGATTATGACGGTAAATTATTGTTAAGAATATTGTGTCACTAATTAAGAACGGTTATATCTTAATACATTATGTTTACAGCGTGAAATAAACTCGGGACACCTGGCTATTTTTATAAGTTACTAGCTGCACGCCCCGGCTCTGCCCGGGTAGTCATTTATCGTAACTGAAATTATATAAACAATCCTTTCTTTTAAGTTTGATTGAAATCTGTTGAGAAGTTTGGGAGTCCATCGCGGTCAAACTACGTGATACGTTATCTATGTAAATTAAGATAAATCAATTCCTTATCACGCTTTTATAGAAAAAAATTGTTAAAAAATGTAGCTAATATATGTGACCATACATTATGTAGCTACAGTAATCCAATCAATCTTTTGATGTATTATAATTCTGTAGTAAAAAGTATCACAATTATTATCATACAGAGAACTAATATTTAGTATGCTGGGTCGTTAGCTTGAGACACAAATATGAGGATAACTTTCATGTCCCCTACAACGTAGTAAATGGCACACGATTGCTTTTTTGATGCGTTTGAGTTTCATTTTTATTGGAGCCCATTTGTAGTGTGTTGATATAAAAGGTTCACGCTTTATTATTCTTTTAAGTGTATTTGTGTTTTATGTTCTTAATTCATCATCATCATCAGCCCTTATATGTTCCCACTGTAGGGGCACAGACCTTCATGAGGGTTCAGGCCATAATCCACCACGCTGGCCAAGTGTGGGTTGGAAGTTGTCACATGTCGTCGAACTATTGATTCTTGGACATGCCGGTTTCCTCACGATGTTTTAAGTAGTGGTGATGTTATCTACATGCGCAGATAAATTGAAAAATAAATATATTTCCTGCACGCTCGCCCGGTCTCGAACCCCGACTTATCGATTTGAAGTCCGAGTTTCTCACCGCTGAGCCACCACTGCTTTTTTTTACTTAATTGTAAATGTACTTAATTATGTGTATAGTAAAAGTAAGTCGTTAGCAGTTAGTAGCAACTTGTTTGAGTTTGTATCTATCAAATTAAAATATGTCGTATTAAATATTAAAACTGTTATGTTCAATAGACTTTTTCCAAATGTCGTTTTCGTGAATATGAAAAATACATACTCCTCTTTCATATTATTTATTTTTATTTATTTTTTATCTGTATTTTTATGATAACTATACATTTGATAAAAAACTTTCAAAGAAATCTGTGTTACATGAATAAACAGCGCATAAAGGTGCTACGTACGCGCTACGAGCGTAGCTTAACGGCTACGCGTAACCCGTAGACGCTATGCTAACCCCGTAGCATAGTAATGTAGAGATGTCTTTTTAACTGTTGAAATATTTCCAGCAAATGGTATTAATATTCATAAGTTTCACAGATATACATTAATAATTCATAAGGTTAGGAAAAAATTTAATTTTAAAATTCATCTTACTAGGTTAAACTTATGATAATATTAGAGTTAAGAGTCCATTGCATATTATTAGTGAAGCTATAAATTATTAAAACACTAAATGCAATTTAACAGAGATTAAATTAATTTAATACATTTCGACTATCCAACCATATTCGGTATTTAAATTTTGTAAACACATTAATTGCAATATATTGAAGTCACCCAGACGGACAAGTGACTAATTTTAACACGTTAAAAACTTAATAAAAAAATACCAATTATGAAAATTCTAATTTATATTTGCTATTAAATATAAAATTCTTTAGGATGTCATATATTTCGTGAATAATATTTCTAGTTTATTTTGTTTAGGGAAACAAAATACACAATTGTCATAAATAGAAACACATAAAATATTATAAATTGTAATCGTCTTAGGCAAATATTTAACGTACCATTTCAGCGTATTGTGTTCGCCACAGTCGCAAACACGATGATTTACATTTGAGGGACTTAAATTTCTGTTTACATATTATAATATCAGCATTATAAAATCATACTATAATTTAAATTTAAATTCTAATTGAGAGTTACAAATGACTCAATTGTAAAACTTTATTGACGTATAATTAAACACTTCTAAAGTTGTAATAAAAAAATGATAAAATACATCAAAATAATAAGAGCGTCTAATAACATACTAATTAATGAAATCAATATACTTATTATAGTGGCACTTTTCAAGTTTAATTATTCAATATTACATTAAAAATAATTAGCCAATACTGCTCTGTATGAGATATATATATTTGATAATTTTATATACAATAGCTATGCGCCCGTGGCTCCGCTTGCGCCCTATAATCACTGGTCACATTTCAGTCACCTGTACCATTTCTTAAGGACTAGCCGATCTCCGTACCAAACGTCATAGAGTTTGCTTCAACTATTATAACATCAAGGTGATATAAAAAAATTGATTTACTCGTTTCATTATTGTAACAGATAAATAAGATTTGTTTCCTTCATCAAACTTTACTGAATATTGTCATCAGCAGTCTCCCTTATTCCAAGTAAAGTCCTAAAGTTCTTTATAGCGGCGTATACAATATTTTCGTAAGAAATGTATCGGAAAATGTTTTCTATAAAATATTTGGTAACATTGAAAAGGACTGAAGCTAAGAAAGTTCACGTGTGAAGTGTTTTATGAAGTGTAGGTATATAAAGACGTACACATGACTAGTAGTCATCTTTTCCATGAAAGATGTCACTGACGCTAAAAGAAGTAATAGCACACAATAATAAGTACAAGGTAATACTTAAAAATGTTAAGAATGTGTCTAAATGACATAAATTTCCTATCAAACACAAAATGGTTCACATCAATCGGTTGTGAACCAACGGAGTTATCAAGTAACCAAACTAAAATAAAACACATTCATATAAGTCGAGAGGTTTTGTCTTTTCACGGGAACGTCGGTTAAAAAATTAAATTGTTGCTAGGTGACAAGTGATTATACTACATATTATAAACAGTTTAGGAATGTTTTTCATAAAGCTATTTGAATAGTAAGATATAGTAAAATAGTAACGTACTTTTTCTTCTCCTTCTACATAAAATATTCACATTTTGCAATGAATTATAGAGCTACAAGCTGTAAGCCGATGCATCACGTGCGCGGTAGAAGTAGCCTATGTTCTAATCCAGACTATTATCTATCTCTGAACCATATTTCATACAGATACGATAAGCTATGAACTCATACGATAAGCATTCATATGTACATACTTTCGCGTTTATAATATTAGTAGGATATTCTTCGAAAGTTACCATAGTTTCATCAACAAGATACGATCAGACATAATAAAATAGCGTATAAAGCGTGGGTATACATATTCTAAGATACATACGTATCTACGCATACACCCCAACCTGAGGTCCGAATTGAAGAACTATTTGTATGTTTAATAGTCTATGTACTGATCAAGGTCAAATGCTATAAAACTTCACGCTACAAGAAATAGAAGCATTGATAAAACAAAATCAAATTGGGAAAAGAATTATCCTATTGAGAGCAAACTTTTCATGGTTGAGTGGACTTAAAAAAGGACAATCGTCATGATTCATGAGTATATGTTTATCCAAATTCTAGCTTTAAAACATCCACAACTTCGAAATGCTACCAGTCATAGTATTTTAGAAATGTAATCAAATGGTTGTTCAGATGGAGTTTTATTACCTCTCCACGCCATCTAGCTACTGAGATTGCTGAAGTTTGGTTTATCAGCCTGATATCCTACTAGTCCTACTATCCTACTAATATTATAATTTCGAATTATATCGTTTATAGGCAGCTTTTTATCGCGATATTCCTACGGGATACGAACTTACGCGGGTGAAACCGCGGGGCGCAGCTAGCAAGGTATAAATAGAAATAAAAAGAAAGTTAATTGTAAATTGAATAATAAAACAATTATAAATTGTATGTGGTTACGTGCGGAATACGGAAATCTCGGGACTTCAATATAAAATTACTTAGGAAATAATAAAGTAATATTTTATATGAGCGATACATTTATGCCTTCTTAGAACTCGTAATTAAAAATATTGAATCATATGCTTTTGGAAGATACCACCTTCCATTTTTAATATAATTGAAATTAATTTGAAATATATAATTACGAATATTTCTTTTTAATCTTTGGAGGTTTTATACTTCAAAAGCTTAAGAGGAGTACTTATTCAATCTCTCTTACGCATGATACACTTGAACTTTCCTAAAATATCGAGCCAATTTCTTCCCAAATTATTTATGTCCACGTAATTAGATGAAGTATAATTTATTTTGGAAATGAGTGTATCATGTTATGTTATTTTACATTTATGCTACATTTAACTAAATAAAATATAATTGTATCCGAGACGTAGGTGATCCAAGATACAGGATGTCTCTCAGGACCAACGTACCTTATAGTTGTTATTTTTATAGAGAGATATTATATAAAGTATGGAGAAACGACAGATCTGTTCAACGGATCTTTCTTATTTCGGCTAAGCAAATCCCATTATATTGAATACCTCCCTTCTTTTTAGTTTTATACTTTACATTTAAATGTACCTCAAGTATGTTTTTCAAACCTCCTATGAGGACCATAAAAGTTTGTAGTATTCAATGAATTAAGCTCTCTACTAAAGCAAACGTTAAACTGCTATTATACTAACTATAATTATTATTATAACAATAGTAATATACGAATTTTATAGTTTTCACTGATATCAAAATTCTTTACATCGTATTACATAATAAAACATGCTATCAGAATCACTGTAATTAGAATTCAAATAAATTCAGTTGATCAAAAAACTGTGTTCTCCCAAACACATTTATAGTCACATTATAAATGGTAAAATATGGAGAGGGAACTATGCCCGGAAAACCCCGGGACTGTCTTTTTTGACTACGCGGGTAAAGCCGCCGGCGGAAAGCTAGCATCTCAATAAAAAATTATAAAAATCTAATCGTTCGAGCATCGAAGATTACTTTGCTAATTTAATTTCAGCTAGAACACTAAAAATATTACCTAGGTATTTCATATTATAAGATCTTACAATAGCACACTTCAAACAAGCACTAGATTGTTGCAAATGGATTTCAACTTAGCCTTTTATAGGTCACAAATGTTATTCTAAAACTGAAATCTATTCCAAAGATAGCTCTTTAACTGAATCTGCGAATAATTTTAGTTCGGTTACTAAAGAATTGAGCTAGAAATATGTAGTTTTTATATTATATTCTATCCAATGAAAGATTGTACGTAATATTATATTTCACCTTAATGAATACGTAAATAAGAGATACATAGAACGTAAAAGTCACATTCACATATGAAATAAAACATTGTCGTGTTGATTGTACTTTTTAACCACAGCTATTACTTACCATCACGTTAGTCCAAGTACAGTCACATGGAAAAACGGAACATTCACACAGAAACGCATCCATTTCACACCACACACACCACTAGCACAGAACGCTTATTCGAAATTTAAACATCCGTAATTCGATATTTAAAATCGCGGACCCGGGCGCGGCCGACGGGGTACACCCAGCCTCTTGGACGCACTGATAGCATTTGACGGTAGCGCCGTTCTGCGCATGCCTAGCCGTGCCTCGACGTATCGTACGAAGTTAGCCGATAATCAGCGGAACGTCACGACGCTCGTTAGCCGTTCAGCCGAACGTCGACAATAAATCGCTGTTAATTTCGTTGCGCCTGGAGTTGGACGTCACGACTTGTCTCATTTTTTCGTTAAGTGTACTTGATCAAATGCGAAACGTATATGGGAATGGTATGGGTCACTTTTATATATTTTTTCGGTACAAAGGTAATATGTATCATATATATTTTTGTTCTACGGTTTGTGCGGTGATCTTAAATTATTTTGCTGATAAATATTTCTAACGTAACTACATAATGTTATTACAACAAAAGCTAGACATTTTCTTTTTAAATTGTATAGTTTGGAAAGTTGCTTTTCACAGGATTAAATGATCAACCCCTCATTCCATGCCAACTGAATGACAATAGAGTTCTAAATAGTTAATTTTCGTGATACAATATTAAGCTTTACAATAAACAACTCATCATTTATAAATGTGTGTGTAAGTGTAAATAGATATATGCATAACTAGACTGAAGTCAGTAAATACTAAAGGCAAAGCACAAACACATCAACAATAAAATTAAAAAAATGAGTATATAATCAAAAGCATTACAAAATACTCAGTCAGTAGTCACTGTTGGGCTTCTGCCTCATATCATCATCATCATCATCAGCCCTTATATGTTCCCACTGCTGGGACACAGGCCTCCTATGAGGGTTCAGGCCATAATCCACCACGCTGGCCAAGTGCGGGTTGGCAGATGTCACATGTCGTCGAACTTTCGATTCTCGGACATGCCGGTTTCCTCACGATGTTTTCCTTCATCGTTTTAAGCAGTGGTAATGTTATCTACATGTGCGGATAAATTGAAAAATCAATTTATTCTTGCACGCTCGCCCGGTCTCGAACCCCGACTTATCAATTTTGAAGTCCGAAGTTCTCACCACTGAGCCACCACTGCCTCATATAACCTACGAGTATTATTGTTTAATAGTTGTGTACTCGTATATACAGCCTTCCCTTTTTAGTAATCTAAATTAAAAAATTATTTTTATGCTAGAGCGGACAATCAACCTGAGCTGTGTTTCGCATGATGGTGACATTACCACCGCCCATAAAGAATTGCAGAATAGGGCCTGTGTTGTGTTAGCCTTATTTAAAGAAAAAGTAAATGGACTGAGAAAGGTGAGGAAAAGGAAACGGAAAAACCTAAACATCGCACGAAACACAGTACAATTCAGATGCTACTATTTCACGCTGATCTTCCGCGAAGGTGTGTTGGGAGCTGGCCCAATTCACGCCAAATCGTGTTCCACTCCCACACTTGAAAATTATCCATTTGTATGCTAAAATAGTATCAGCATAGTGTCACACCCTGATTTATAATATCACTAGCAAACTATTATTAGCCGCTTAGCCCACAAGATGCGGATCTTAGAAGTTAATCCGTCTCATATTCAGCCTAAACCTATATTTGTTTGGTCACATTTATACTGAAGAATGTCAATCCCAAGTAGAAAGGTCAATATAGTAGGCCTCTGTAAATGTGGGTCGGACGTTGAGAATTAACGATTTATATCTTTACGAATGCGGCAGAGATATGCAAGGACCTTAAATATACAAACACATAATTATACGAGAATAGATTAATTACAGGAATAAGTTTTGAAATTAAATCTTTGATTATAATCATTATTCCGCATAATAAACACGGTAAAAATTATTATGTGTGTTTAAAACAGACTGTTCTTAATTGCGTAACATAGACTCATACATTAATTTTTTTATTCAAAAGACATCGTTATAATTTTAAAAACAAAAAGATGTACATTTTGGCCAACAATATCATCAACAAGGTTCATATGAATTCTTAGATGTATAAAGACTCGAATTATAAAACGTGGAACTTTTATGAAATGTTATCGATATAACGAACTGTTATGTGGCACACGCACTAGCTTCTAAACTATACCAAAATGGTCTCAATGCAAAGACGACATCATTGATCGAAATTGAAAAAGTTAATCTATTAACATCTGCATAGAATCCACAACGCCAATTACATCTATGTGAGCAATGTTCCCCAAGACTAATGGTCGGAAATGCTGAATTGGCAAGGAGTTACCAGGACGGGGAAAGGAATAAATTGTCTGAAACCAGAGCATTCTCCGAGCTACCTTTAGACTAGGGAGATGATGGTGCACTTTTATGGACCACTGTTAGTTCCGTGAATGCCTGGAAGTTAGTTTAATTGGTTTCGCTTTGGGTTTTAAAGGAAGTCAATTTGATATTATGCATGTTTGTGAAGTTGTTATTGAAATATATTTGTATGGTGATTGATAAAATTAGTTATAGTATTTTCTTGTGTTTGGTTTCACGCGAGTATTATACATTTAGAAATTAAAAACTTTTCAACGGATTTTAAACGCGATTTATTCATTATATTATTAACCCGACGTTTCGAACACTTTACAGCGAGCGGGGTCTCCCCGTGACCACGCTCGCTGTAAAGTGTTCGAAACGTCGGGTTAATAATATAATGAATAAATCGCGTTTAAAATCCGTTGAAAAGTTTTTAATTTCTAAAATTAGTTATGATTAAATTAAATACAATAGTTTACACATTATAATTATAATCTACTCTAGTAATATAATAGAAAGAATTTTATAGAATACTTTAATTACATATAAAAGGAGAATCTCGCTTCATGATGAATAGCAATAGTTTGTTTGTTTGATTGTTTGTTTGTGTTTTTAGTGAGGAAATCTTGCATAGATACCCACGATTTCTTCGTGTTTCTTCATGATGAATAATCTATACTAATATTAGAAAGCTGAAGAGTTTGTTTGTTTGTTTGTTTTTAGTGGGGAAATCCTGCATAGATGCTTCTTCTCCGGGGGCCGTGGGTACTACTATATGTGTTATGGTTATGTTGGATTCCCACGGATTATTGTCCCACTGTGTTCCGTCGAACCGCTTGAGTGAAGGTGACTCCAGCCCCGGGAGCTGGTTATTATTTGTTCCCGATCTGATGTCACACAGCTATATATGCAGTATATATCCTATCTCCTCACCTTTCTTTCCCAATAAAAGGACTAATCCACATTGAATGTTTTTTTTTTTCAATTTGAACCAGTTCTTCCTCAGATCACGGCACTCTGTACGCATACATACAAACTTTTAAGATTTATGTTATTATTTGTAGTTTAGATTAAAAATAATTGTACATTTATTGTAATCGAAATTTAACGTTAAGATAGCGTTTCGCCATCAATTATAACATACATTCTCGGTAAATAAATTTCAAACACCACGTGTTTTATAAATAGGATAACATGAAGGTAATTTGTATGTATCGTCAAGTAACTAAATATTTTTAACATAAGCATTTTTCCTGTATATTATAAACATATCTACCTCAGATCATAACACAATAATTTTCCTCTTATATCACTTGCTACAATACGACTGTCAATGTATCAAACACAAATACAGATTACATTGAAAACATGGCTTCAGATGTCTTTGAACGGAATTCCTTTTCCTCATTTCAGATTTTCCTTATAACCAACATGTCTTTTGGGATAGACGCCGATCTACAGCCGAATAAAAGTCAAATCGGCCTAATTTAGGCAATTTAGACAATGTCAACAATATGTGTGTATACGTGATGTGTATGTTTGTATGTGTGCGTGGGAAGGACCACGTCCACGAACTCACGTTGTAGTATATGGGGCAGATACATTATTTTATGTGGAAAACGAAAATCCTGGGAATAATGTCGCTTAAGAACCACAGGACAATTCTTGGGCATCATTGTTACGTACGTGTAACATATTATGTTGAATTAAAATGTAAAATTTTCCTTTAATTCAACATTAAGAGATTGTAATATAGCAACTACATAGTTTCTTTCCAACTCTTCTATGTTGAAACTGTTCTCAGAACCGGTGGTGAATGTTAAAACTATGTTATGATAATTCTAAGGTACTTCTTTAAGTTTGAGTTTGAGTTTGTGTTCATTCGCTGATTGCTTTCATTTAAAGGTAAGGCTCAGTCTTCTGTATAGAGGTTGAGCATCGATTATGTGTCACCCTTTTACCACAAAGCCAAGAGAGGGTGTCCAGCGTTGAAAATATAAATTTGAATTAACATAAAAAATAAATATCGGAAAAAAGTCGCAACGTTAAAATAGATTACGCAGTTGTAAAGATACTTGAAACATATGAATATTGTCTACCCATTATGAAAGCATAGAATTTTAAAATATAATAACACAATAAACAAATTGCGTCCTAATTTCTAAAAGCCTGTCGAATGAAATCGGACGTGTAGAAAATTATATACAAGCGAGTTCCGCAATGACATAACTCCTTCGTTCCGAGTATTTTCTATACAAAACAATAACACAGAATGTAAATCATGGGACTAGCGAAGCATGAGAATTGAATGTACTATGTACATGAAGATTTTCTCAGTTCGTATGGTTTCTTCGCGAACGTTCGATTTTATTGTTTATAAAAACGTTTATAAAATTAAAGCGACCTAAGAAACTATTGAGGAGATTAGGGATTACAAGGAGCAGTGGAGGGTACTAGAACACGCGGACGTTCACCCATGCGATGAACCGACCAAATCAAAACTGCTGTCGGCGGTCCGCTGCACGAATGTAGCAGAATGACGGGAAACAGAGAAAGATGGCGGAATATCGTGTAGCGGGTTACATCTGATACTACATGAAGACCACGACCGCTCTGTCAAGAGCGACACGACAAAGAAGAAGAAGAAACTATTGAAAAAACAATCATACTTGTTAAAAATGTGAGAAATCCGATTATTAAGTCGTGTATATGTGGCACCTCCGGGATTATCAATGTCTTCTTTTAGCTTCGCAGGCGCAGCCGTGAGTGGAAAGCTAGTAGGATTTATAAAAAGACAAATTGCTAGTAAATTTACTCAAACCCTTTCGAATGTAACTTCAAAACAATTTCTCATATACAATGCAATGGAAACAATTTGTAGCAATAATTTTTAACGCGATCTGGAAATTAATTTCCAGTTTCGAGGGTTCAAACTATATTCTGTTGCCAAATAATAAGTCTAAGCTTTGGCTGACTGCTTCTTTTATTTGTACACAAACAAAAGGAAACACGATAATTCACGAATGCAATGTACTAGTTATTATTAGACTAGCTTACTAGTCGCTTTTAACTTCGAAATAGACTTTTATGATAATAGGAACAAATTAGAAAAGACGTTTAGCATGAGTTTTATTTTCTGCTAGCGGCCGCCCGTGGTACATAATATATTGCCTATAGCCTTCCTCAATAAATGGGCTATCTAACACTGAAAGAATTTTTCAAATCGGACCAGTAGTTACTGAGATTAGTGCTTTCAAACAAACAAACAAACTCTTCATATTGGTATAGATTTATGGATGTTGAATGTGTCAGTTCACTCGCACTTACATAATTACTGAACCGATTGCAATGAAATTTGGTACGTACACAGTTGGACAACTAGTATAACATATGAGCAACTTTTTACCCCGATATTCCTACGGGATACAGACTTACGCGGGTGAAACCACGGGGCGCAGCAAGTAAGTTTATAAATTTACTATAAAACACAAATAATTAAATCTTTATAAGTGTAGATTTATAATTAATATTAATTGTAACATTACTTCTCTGTATTTTGACGATTCGTAAGCCCTTCTAAACTCAATGTTAGTTTGAATTTAATAATAAGAATAGAGAAATCATTTTATATATCGATATATAGTGATAAGGTTTCCTTTTTGGCTAAATAAATTGTTTATTATTGTTTTTTCTTTTTTAAATTATTACTATAACGGTGCTAAATAAAGTGCATTATTATTATTTATTTAACATTTACGCTATAACAAAACAACAAAAAACAATAACCCGAAAACAAAGCGAGGTTGAAAACATAAAAATAATGAAATGAATTGAATTACACATCAAGCGTTACCTCTCCAAATAAATTGCATTCGCAAGTCGCTCCAACTAAAATATTCTTTTTAAATTGCATATTCAGCTTGTACTGTAACCTCAGTTGACCCAGTTCGAGCTGTAAGGCACAAAAACCCATAATACGACCATGTTCCGCAGGCCCATTGAAAGGGTCGCATCAAATGATATGGAAAGCGGGTAAAAATGATCCTCGATTTGTAAGGCATATTTCAAAAAGGTGTTGCTTAAATAAATGGATTATGTTTTAAATTTAAAGGTATGTGTGGATATCGAAACATGATTATTTTATTAATAATAATGAAGTGTGCTTACTCTTGAAAGCTAAAGCTTAGAATTTTGCACCCTGCTTCTTTTTATATTTCGTCTATAAATAAATGATATAAACATTATTAATTTCATGCAATCAAGTATAAACGAAATATATGTCACTGTGAGAAAATAACACAAGATTTTTATATTATTATATAAGACTAGCTGCGCTCCGCGGTTTCACCCGCGTAAGTCCGTATCCCGTAGGAATATCGGGATAAAAAGTTGACTATATGTTATTCCAGTTGTCCAGTCTGCGTACCAAATTTCATTGCAATCGGTTCTGTAGTTTTTGCGTGAAAGAGCAACAAACGCACATACATCCTTACTAACTTTCGCATTTATAATATTAGTAGGATTAGTAGGACTAACGCATGAACGTCGGTGATGACGGTCAAAACGTTATATGAACCTCTATATACTGTACACGCTGTTACTTACACGTTATTCTGAAATAATTATTTACTACAAAGCGTTTTCGATGTCACCCCTGACTCTAAAACCAGTCTTTAATATATTACTCCTAGCTGACCCGGCTAAAGCCAAAAAAAAGAGATGTTGGCTGAATATCATACCTACCCGGAATACCCACAAAATTTCAAGAGAATCGGTCCAGCCGTTTCGGAGGTGTATCACACATAAATGTGAAAGTTTTTTTTTTGGATGTTTGTGCGTCAACCACGCTGAAACTGCTGAACGAATTTCGATGAAATTAGGTACACAGTCAGAGTATGGGCTGACTTGGGCGATAGGATACTTTTTATGCCGATTAAATGTTCCCTGAGGATAATACAGGAATCTTGATATTCGGGCGGAACCGGGACCAGCGTCTGGTAGTAAATAAAATTGCGACACGAGAATTTTATATAAAAAGACATTATAATGCTATTTACTCTATGTACTTTGCAAATTTCTGTCAATTTGAATTCTAGAATATTCCACAGTTTGTGACATGCGTCGCGTGGTCACAGCCTCAGTATGTCCAGAAATTCGCGGGAACATTTTCATACAAATGCCCAGTTTTCGAATTTTCGCCTGCATATGAAATAGCCCAGCGTCGAATTACATTCGCGGGGAACCATCTAGCTTTTGCCGCTTAGTTTTTCTGGTTATATTTGTTTAGCGTTTGATATCCGTTATTTTTAGTTACTTGTTGATGAAAGAAAGCGAAGAAATGTTATGTAGGGAGGCCCGTTTTCTTTTCCTTACCCTTCGCAGTCCTCCTTCTTCCCAGTCGTGAACCTTTTCCTTATCCCTCACCTCTTTAAAGCGGACTATTATTATATTATCGCCAAGACATAAACAATTTCCCTATGTATTTGCAAACATATTTATTCAGTAAGTTCTACCGGGATACGCTTACCAATACCATGTACAAATATGCGCACTCTGTATACACAGAATTAGGGCTGTAATATAAAATTAGGGGTATAAGAGTGAACTGTCAACCATAAGTCCATTAGATTATACACCTACAGTCGCTGTGACAAAAGACAATTAATTGTTGGGGCCCTTGAGAGCTATCCTATTTCGAGGAACTTGGGACGCATTCATAATGGCCTAGTGGATTTTGATTTATGTAATTTTTTTGTTGTGTGTTCTATTTTTTACGTTATAACGACTGAGCTGGTGGTTCGCCTGATGGTTAGCGATCACCAGCGCCCATGAACATTCGCAGAGTTAGCGCCTCTGCGAATGCGCTGCTCGTTTTTAACACCGTTCCGTAGCATGCTACTATTTAACGTTGGTCTTTTCTAGCCGTGTGGTACTTCCCCGGTGCGAGCTGGCCAAATTCGTACCGAAGCGTGCTTGACTCTCACAATATTTTATTAATTTGAGATATTTAGCTACTTATACATCTGGTGCAGTGGTGTATGCATGTGATTTTTACATTTGTATAGTGAACCGAGGTTGATTCCCGGTGGAAGCTCTTAAAAAGGTGTCTATATTGCTTATAATACATTTTTCTAATTCTAGTGCAGTTCGTTTAAGATTTTTTTTTCATTTCTTTTTCTTGGCCTAGTAATATGGATATTAAATAAAATATGTAAAACCAGTATTACAATTGTACTCAAAAGTTGTCAGTCGGAGACTGATGTTTTTGAGAAATTTATGCAATGCGCATTATGAACACTCCCTTACATAATTCAAAGGCATTTAGGAGTACGGTGTAAGGAGGGTATTAGAAAGAACCAAGAACGGTTTCTAAGGCTTACTTTTGCGCCCTAATTATAATAATTTAAGAAAAATACTTGTATCGTAATGTAATCATTCAATTAAGTCATAAATAATAACAAAAAAGACCTGTTTACACCAAGACAAGATTATATTAGTTAGACAACACACTTATACTACAATTTCTATAAATATTTATTGCAATTCTGTGTGTCGGTCTGTCTGTCTTTCTATTTGTATCTTCCTCACACCTAAATTACAGAAGCGAGTTGAATAAATTTGGTAAAGATACAGTTTAAAACCTGAATAAGTTTTAGACTTTATCCCGAAAATCCTATCGGTTTAACTATCCTATACATGGAATGGTAACTGGGAATATCGGTCTTAAGCGCGCAAAGCAGCGGGCGGAAAGCTAGTTAATTTTTTTCCAAAAGAACAGACTCGTTCCAATCTACTCTCCAAAATGAGCAAAACTTGTTATATCTAGAGAACTGTTAAACACAATATCATGTCATAAGTATTAAATTAAAATATCTACTAAACATTAAGAAATCATTTAAAACCCATTTTAACACAGTTTCAACACTCTAAACTATACTGCAAACATTAGAAAGCGCAGAAATGTAAATCAAAACAAATCCCTTCGCTAAAATACTTTTTATTCATCTATAAACAACGGTTATATCTTTATAGAGGCTTTACAGTAGGTATTACACCAAGCTGTTACGTTTTATTGCAGGGCGTGAGCTATAAACCGTGTAGGTATATGACCTATCTAGAATTCTATTTCGTTACTAAGTATCCTAGTTTATTGGTCAACAGGTTTTAATGGATGAGGTTTTATAATAGGTTTGTGTTAACCAAATCTAACTTTTATTATCTTTTATTATTGTTTAATAAATGTATGTGTGTGTGATATGTATGAAAAATTTATGTTGTTAAATTATCGCCAAATACATACAATAAAATAGTTATATTTTAATTTATAATAATTAAAAAGAGATCACATTAAACTTCAGCTGGCATAAATTCAATTTTTAGTTTAATAGCATTGAAATGTTTTCAAAAAAATTTTATCAGCTAGTGTAATTGAGTGCATCATTTATTTATAGCGAACCCTTAGTGTCGCGAGTCCGACTCGCTCTTGACCAATATTTTTTTATGCACCAGTATACTAAGATACGTCTTATGAAGAAGTACAAAGTATAACTAAATGTTAGTTTTATGTTTTATATTTCTTTGTTGCAGTATAGTCGTATGTGTATGTTCAAATTAATGTTTTTTTTTCTTTCTTCTTTCTTTCTTTCTTTCTTTCTACCGTTTTGTATCGAAAAGCAAGTACTGGGGCATGTTACTAGTTTTATAATTAGTATTTATTTTTATAACATCAATAAAATTTATTGGGAATATACTACCTACCTATTATTTCGGTATTTAAATAGTTGATTTGCTTCTCAGAGCGTAATAATTTAATAAGACAAATATAATATTATAAACGATATACGAAAGACACAAGAATTATATTTTACCGATCGCCTATACATAAAAAAGGCAACAAGCTCTGGAGTTCTTTATTTATAACTAAAAACACTTATTTATCATTGAATATTTGTCCAATTTTGTTTGATTGTAATGAACGCGAATTGAACCCGCGCGTTCAGGTGCGCCCTTAGCGATAGGTGATATTGTAAGATTTAATTCTTAATTCTTTTTAAATAAATATACAAAGTTGACAAATAACAAAACTCTAAAGCTAGTTAATTATAAATTAGCTTGTATTTATGGCACCACCTCTCAAACGTAGCTAACGATATATGTCCGTGATTAGCGCTTCTAATGCAAGCAGGTGAGACGCGTGCCGCGGCAAAATTATCATCTCATTAGCTCACTATGAGACTCTTTGTGTATGACGTGTGGTGGACGTAATTAGCTCTAGTTATTGGTAGAAATATGGCATTTCTATTTCTTATCACGTTTTCTTTCTACACGCAGTGATTCAGAGGCTTGCTGCTTTTGTAAAAAGGTCGACTGTGAGATCAGATAAAGGGGGGATTTGGGATAATAATTTTATTTGTAACATATTTTACGCGATGTATTTATGACACGTCTACGTAATTAGGTACAGCTAGCACGATTATAATTATGTAATCTTCAATTGAGGAAGAGGGAACTCTCCTACTACAGGTTTTTTAAACTTATCAGGAGAGTTCCACGTATATGTAACTACACACCCAAGCTGATTTAATAAATAAATTGTTTAAATTATTGTTTATCTAATACTAACACGCTCACAGATAGTTGTTCGGATAACGATCAGCGGGCAAAGTGAAATAATGCGCGGTTAGGTTATCGATGGGGTGACTTACACAATTAAGTTTCTTAAGGATTCTAACAGAGTGTAGTTTGATGATATTCTTGAGATAACTGAAATTTTAAATATAAGAATCTTGTTAACTTTTAATTGGGATCGCGTACTTAATTTAAACAAATATATAGAAAATAAAAATTCGAACAATATTTTCGCTCTTAAGGAACAACAACCTATAATTAACATAAGAAGAAAATAAAATCAAAATTATAGTATGGATTGATGATTTGAAAAGAGTTATATACTTTTGTACTCATTTTGTAGGAGAGATTCCTGTCGCATTTATCTTTGTAGAACCTGCATTTCAAATTGCTCATAGTTGAAACTACAAATTAACGTTTTTAAAATCACATCTAATAAATTGGCAATAGAGTTCATTATCAAATTAAGGGAAGCAACAAAGGCTTAGAAAACCTGCTGAGTTTGTTACTAACTAAACCAAACGCAATACAGTCCACTTAAGAATCTTTTTTAGAAAAGCGTATACATTGAAATATTTTATATCAAATGTTATATAAAGTAGAGGAGGTTAACACGCGTTCCAGCCAGTTTTATATAGCAGTTACAGAAAAACTCGGGTTAGAATCGAACAGGCTATCCGTCAGTGTCCAGTAGCGTACTAAATGAGGGCTGCAAAAGTTTTTGCGACGAGAAACAAATGGTCGTCCGCTATCTTCTGATCGCGATAGCGGGAAAAACTAATGTAGATTAAGAGTTGCATTTGTGCTTAATTGTAGTGTGTAATGTAGAATGGTGTTGAAGAAGGTTGGATGCTTCTTCACTACATAGTATAAAACAAAGTCGCTTTCTCTGTCCCTATGTCCCTATGTATGCTCAAATCTTTAAAACTACGTAACGGAATTCGGTGATTTTTTTTTAATAGACAGAGTGATTCAAGAGGAAGGTATATATGTATCATAACATATTTTAAACTACTCTGAATTGACTCGTGCTAAGCCGCGGGCTAAAGCTAGTTAAGATATACATTATACATTTATGGTGGTTATTTCATCATTTTTACTAAAAAATTCAAATTGTCTTTAAACTTAACGTGATGTATCAGCTTTCAAATAAAAAAAGAATCATTAACATCGGTTCTGCCAGTTATGAGGTTACAATCACAAAAAAATATAGTCGGATTGGGAACCTATTGAAGGCGGTTATAAAGAGGACAATAAGACGCAGTAAGTGTATACGCTGGAGATTGACTTTTAGCGATTATCCTACTATATGCGAAAGTTTGTAAGGATGTGTGTGTTTGTTGCTCTTTCACGTAAAAACTACTGAACCGGTTGCAATGAAATTTAGTACGTAGACAGCTGGACATCTGGAATAACATATAGGCAACTTTTTATCCCGATATTCCTACGGGATACGGACTTACGCGGGTGAAACCGCGGAGCGGATGTTACAATAGGTTTTAAACACGATTTAGTGATAAATCGGTAAATTGACAATGTCTATTCACTAAAAATCAACGGCATCCTACGCATAAGACAAGCCAGGTATCTGACTATGTAAACCGACAAACTGCTTCAGTTCATTTAATTTTTTTTTTTAGTATTTATTAGTCATTCGTTTTTATGAGTTTTATTTGTATGTCGTCTATATTTTCTTTAATTTCAGAGGTTTCAGAGGTTCTAAAGGATCTCGCCAAACTCTAAGTAACGAAAAAATCAAATAGTTCACTATTTCAGTATCTCCTTGTAAATACTTACAACCTTACCGAATTTGAAAAATAGCATTAAAATTACGAAGATCCAGGCGACAAGGGTATTCCATTTAAATGGGCTTAATCACTTTCATCTCGTAATGGTCTGAGTGTGAAGCATTGATGGAATCGAGATATTCGCGGTCATATAATCTGCTTTAAACCTAAGAGTGCTTTGCTCTCAATTTGACAGTCTTTTTTTTTGGGTTTGTTACTCGATTACTCCGTGAGTTTTTGGACGATTGTCGTGTTTGCGTGTTTGATACTGCACCAACAGTTTTAGAATCTAGACTGGATCTCACTATGGACTATAATATACAAGCTGCGCCCTGCGGTTTCACCCGTTAAGTCCGAATCCCGTAGGAATATCAAAATAAAAAGTTGCCTATATATTATTCCAGTTGTCCAGCTTTCTACGTACCAAATTTCATTGCAATCGGTTCAGTAGTTTTTGCGTGAAAGAGCAACAAACACCCACACATCCTTACAAACTTTCGCATTTATAATACTAGTAGGAAGTAGGATATAAAGGCCGCTTATTATTGAAATGATTTTGATCATTAAATGAAGCGTTGTCCAGATTATAAATAAAAACAGGTAAAACAGAACAGATAACGGACGTATATAATGTTTTTAATGTACCACAGATAAATTTGAAATCCAATACAGTCTCAAATGCTACACAAAAATATACAACAGTGGCAGAATAAATTGAGCTCGCAATGAAAAGCCGCTAACAAAAGGTTGTGGTAATGCTTCATACAGAATGAATTGATAATCTCACGGAAGCGATATGCGCTTGATCCGAATTCAGCACTTTTACTGTAATTGTTTCGGTGTACGGTTGGCTTTATTTGTTTCATTCGAGCTTCGCAACCGTCTGTTTGATACGCTAAGTTCGGTTTGTTGTTATTTTTAGCGTTGTTGAAATGTATAATGAAATGTTTTTGAAAAATCTATATACTTATAAATGAACCCCTACTTCCATGGTTTTACGCGTGAATGGTTAGATAAA
Organism: Zerene cesonia; assembly: GCF_012273895.1. NCBI lineage: Eukaryota > Metazoa > Arthropoda > Insecta > Lepidoptera > Pieridae > Zerene > Zerene cesonia. Next base: position 10,303,880 of record NC_052112.1, on the reverse strand, counting down.
TCTCAAAAATTCTTTCACCATTAGGCTGCAATATATGGATCACGACTGAAACCGGGGCGAACAGCTAGTATACAATAAATATGATGATGTGGGTTTCGAACCCGCGATCCCACACCACCTTGGTTTCTTTAGAAGCTTTGTTATATAAGTTGCAAACATAGACAGCAAATAATATTTCGTAATGTAAAAGTAATATCCACAGAATCTTTAAATTTGCGACTAGAAGTAATTTAAATGTTAAATTTTATTAGCTTTTACGCGCGGCTCGCACTCATTTTTCTTGCCTAGTTTAATAGATGTCGTTATACATATGAATGAAATTTCCTCTTGAGTCCCTCTATCTATGAAACTAAACCCTATCAAAAGTTTTGTAGTTTTAAAGATATAAGCATACACGCATAAGGACAGACGCTGGAAGCGACTTTGCTTTATACTATGTAGAGATATACGCAGTTAAAACAATAAAGTCCAAAACTATTTAATTAACATCACATCTATGTTATTTGCTTTTCTCGTCCCAAAATTTTCACTGGCCAGTTAATTCGGACGTCGAAAAGACTGAACGTTTCCATCAAAGAGTTTCCTCGTCGAGTTTAAAGCGATATTCATGAATACCAACTTTATAATTTCGGGCTTTGAGTTATTTTTTATCTCGTCCTTTTGTTGAGTAAACGTTCGGTTGTGTTGCTCGCGCTGCTACATTTTATTTATATGCGCTGTGTGTATCTTGCTCGGAGATACTCAATTATGGACGTGTTTTTGTATTCTAAAATTCTATCTAGACTTCTAGTTCCATTTAAATTATAGCAGGAATGCGCGAAAGCAAAAAGGAAGGCGTGTAACATCAGCTGCCGTCCTTGGTTTGCGTGTTAAAATAATGTTGTAAAATCTTATATTATTGTGCCTGCAGTACATATTTACTGATGATGAATGATGATGATGATGCTGATGATGAACAATAAACATATTATGAAATGGTACTAGGATGGTATAGGTCAGGTCTAACCAACCCGAAACTGAGCATGGTAAACATCCCATACAAACCAAATGACCATACGAAATATGTGATATTTCTAAATAATGCTTTTAAAATTCATTTCATTATAAAGTAACTGCTTTTCTTGAGAAAAAATAGTCATATAATAGTGTTACCCGGTAAAGATGTATTTTTTATTAGTTTGTTGGTTACATATAAAAAAACTCGTGTAGTTAAAGCTATTCATACTTAAGATTATTGTAAAAAATCCCACGTACAAAGATTGCGTCAAACAAACACAATGGATCATACATATCAGTATCACAAAGTATGCCAGCGTAACTAAACACCAAATTTGTTACCCCACAACATCCCTAATGCGCGTATCGATTACTCAAAGCTAATCTCACATTTCGTAAAGAATGAGTCAAATTAGGGCAAGGGAAAAACGGTATCGCTGTAAAAAATTGCCTATCCTCCGAGCTCGGGGCACTCAGTAATAAAACTTCTGGTTAGGACATTGGCCCGCCCATCTCTCATTTCATTATACCAACGCAATGCGGACTCCACGTTTGCAATTAGATTTTTATTGCTTTTCAATGTAATTGAAAATGGACGCGTATTAACTGGACAGTTATCTTGTTAGAGTCCAACTGGGCACGGTAAATGAAAATTGTCGATCGTATTGGCCCGCGTTTAAGTAGGTTTTGGTACTTGTAATTAAGAGGTTTTATTTATTGGGTGAATCAATTTATGTATAAAAACGGGAGATTAATTTATTATGGAAATTAAGTATAAGTTATTTTACAATCGACTGGCAAATGAAAACATTTCTAGAAATAAAAATAGTTTTAAAAAACTAAAAAACACGCTTTTAAAGCACGTCAAACTAAAAATTACAAAATAAAATATA
>NC_052112.1:10270992-10300991 GCF_012273895.1 Zerene cesonia | reverse complement strand
GGGAGAAAAACGGGTGTGAGTTACATACATACATACAAACATACAAGTGAAGCTAATAAAAGCGTGTTAAAAAGGTGTTTATTGATCCTTGTACTTCTTGTACACAAGAAGTAATACAATAATAAATTGTTACAAATACTATAGTATTAAATTGTTTCTTACAATATTTTTGACCAGCTTTCAAATAAATAAATAATCATCAAAATCGGTTCTCCCAGTAAAAGATACATATATAAGCAAACACAAAAAATACAGAATTGATACCCTCCTCCTTTTTTAAGTCAGTAAAAACCGAATTAAGAAAATACTCTAACTATGCTAACTGCAGACAAACTGGTGGAGGTAGTTCACAAACAACAATTTTCGTATGACTGACGGTCATGTAACCTCAGTCTATCCGTGACACGCTAGCTGAAAAGTGTTCGGAACGTCTGGTTAAATAATAATTAATTTTCCTTTATTTATTTCTTTCGTAAAAGTCTAATCTTTTATTATTTGTACGATAAATAAAATTATGAAGACGTAAATACTACTTGTAACTATTAGTTACACGTAATTATTTATGGCATTTATTTTCTTGCTATGTTGCACGATTTCTGTTCCAAAGGGTTTCAGGTAGTTATTATGGAGGCCTTAAGGTCAGTCGATTACTGTTTGAATTGTTTCTATGAATTTTGTACTGCATATGTTTTAATCGAAAAAAGAGTGTTTTAATCTTTATATATTTATGTAGAAATAGGTGAATGTTCTTTCAAATTGACTTTGTAGAAGAGTAATTCTTCCATACGGTAAATTTCACACAGGTACAGATAAACATAAAATATGCTGTAATGTAAAAACAATCAGAGCTTGATAAAATTTTAAGAAGAGCGTTCAAGAGGCGCCAACTTTCGAATAAATAAAGACTCATCAAAATCGTTTATGATGTAACAAATACAAAAAAATACAGTCATATTAGAAACCCTTCCTTTTGTGATGTCAGTTGATAGAAGTCCAGTCATCATAATCTGCAAACGTTAGAAAATCACAGCGCAAAAATAATATACACGGAATTCTATACCGCGACAGATAGTCTGTAAACCGTCCAGTCGAATATTAAATTACTATAAACACTTAGAAATTAAAAAATTTTTAACGCATTTTAAACGCGATTTATTCATTATATTACTAACCCGACGTTTCGAACACTTTACAGCGATCGTGGTCACGGGGAGACTGTCTCCCCGTGACCACGCTCACGCACGCCGTGTAAAAAGTTTTTAATTTCTAAATGTATAATACTCGCGTAAAATCAAACGTAGCCGACGAAAGTCCGCGGTTTCGCGCGCGTAAATTTGTAGTTTAATAGATGTTATTATAGATATAAACTTTCCTTTTGCATAACTCTATCTATTAAGAAAAGCATGAGAATCCGTTATGTAGTTTAAAAGATCTAAACATACATAGGCACAGACGAGGGAGCGACTTGCTTTATACTATGTAGTGATATACTCCAAATTAATCACCGTTAAAAACCTTGAAACTGAGCGGCTCGTCAAGTTAAACAAAGTAGGAAAATTTTTAATGGCTCCATAAAAGTTATTAGCGTCGGGCGTTTTATTAATTTGTCAGAAGTCAGTTCGGCATTTATTACAGCTTTAAGTATTATAAATACTGATGATATTAACGAGGTATCAAGATTCGGTAAGTGTTTATTGATTTTTGCGTCGAATCATTAACACCGATGTGTTGATTTTGTGTTGTACGTTTTCTTTAAATAATTTAACAGACTGTAAAGGATTTCTATTTTATTTAGTTAAAAAGTCTACTATACAAAAATTATGTCAAGTGGACGTGTTTTTTTTTAAATCATCATTTATTTTTGTTTTTGTAATTTATCAAATTTTTGGTTAAAAAGTAAAAGAGAATTTAATATTCTTTTCAAAGCTATTCTTTTCATTACTCTGTGCAGGTGTCTGTGTATATGGGGATTCGCTCTAGGCAACTCATCTACTCTGCCTTTAAAAGTCTAAACCTTTTACTGTCGGTTCTTAAAGCTTTCTTAAGGTGGGTCGTGATTATGTCATGTAATATTAATGGTCTCCGAATATTAGAAAAATGTTTAAAGCTAGCCTCGCCGCGACTCTGGCCGGCTAGTCCTATTATAGTCTTACAAAAGTGTAATCCTACTATCCTACTAATATTATAATATTACAGCTAGTATTAATATATTATTGAATCAATGCAACCATTTCGGAGGAGTTTGCATACAAACATCCGACGTGAAATCATAGCATGCACTGTGTTTCGTACGGTAATTGGGGAAGCCGGGAGCCCGGTCCCTTTTTCTCAACTTCAGTCCATTCCTTCTTTCCAGTCGTCAATTCTTTCCTCATAAGGCAAAAGCTAATACAAGAACTATATTCAATGTAAAACGGTCAAAGATCGACGGTCGCCATAAAAATATCGTATTAAATATTTTTTTCACAACTCCCTCAATGAGTATCAAATGGAAGGGCTTAGCGACTAATATTTCCAATTTCCAATTCAAGATGGCCGGCAATACAAAATAGTATCGTTGTTTTTAAATTTAAATTTAATTTAGACTATGTATTTATTCAATATTTATTATTCATATTTAAATGCTTACTGTGCACAATGCACCTGTTGTATATTATGGTTAGAAAATTAGATGTTCGGGGGTTAAAGCCCAACAGCATGGCTGAGTCTGACCCAATTTCCATGCTAATTTTTTTACGTTAATTTTAATATTGTAAAGTTGTTCTGTGTGTTCAATAAAGGCTTGTTTTCTTTATTTCAGCACGAATAAATCGCAGTTTTGACATACATTCGATCAAGTCAGTAACCCCAAATAAGAAAAAGCGCATAGCTAATTGTGGTGCGCGATCTACATTTGAAAGGTCGTCAGTTGGAGGCCGATGTACTACTTTCGACAAAAGGCACATGCGAAACGAGAATTTCACAGGTGAATGGTGGTTTTAGCCTACTAAAAAAAGGGCTATCTCTAATATTAACATGAATTAAGTCATTATTAACTAGAAAGAAAGAAAGAAAAAACATTTATTTGGCGTCATGAAACACAAAAACACAGATGAAATAAAAAATAATAAAACAAACAACTAAAAACAAAAGTAAATAATAGTAGCAAAACTAACTACCTACTTAATGACAATTTTTGTGTCAAAGCAATTTCGCAAGTAATTATATTTATGTATCCGGTAAAAACCTTATCCTACTTATCCTACTAATATTATAAACGCGATAGTTTGTCAGAATGTATGGATAAATGGTAGATATTCTTTCAAGTAAAAACAGATTATTGTTCCTAAAATTCGGTACAAAGATTATATATCGTGGATTAGCACATAATTTAATAAGATAATAGTGCTAAGATATCAAAATATGATATCACGTTAATAAATCCTTCATTCAAAATCTAGTTTCAAAGTACATGTGTAAAAAGCACAAAGTGCTGATAAATTCTTTCTTCTCATTCCATTTAGCAAACGAGCAACAACAAAACAAATAATGCAATAATGTCCACATTACAGCATTCCTAAAGTAACCTTAAGAGATATCTTTGTTCTTATTATTCATAAAACTGAATTGAGTGAAGAAAAAATCTACGTGCAATGAATTGTGGTCTGATATTCAGATGATTTATAAATTTTTACACGCTTTTATTAAGTAAAATTAAAAACTAAAAAAGTAGGTTCTCAATTTGACTGTGTTCGTTACGTCAGAACTTTTGACTGAGTAAATCGTTTTTAATCATTCTTTTTTTATTTGAAAGCTGGTGCCTTTAATGTTGTCTCTTTGAAATTTGAATGCGGGTTAGTTTTTTGTGAAGATATTTATGGCTTTATACGATTTATTCTTATTTTATTACTATTATATTTAAAGAGTAGTAAAATTCTAATTTTTGTTAGACGGCGGGAAATATTTTTACATTATTATACCGTTTTATTAGCCCATTTTCCGTGAGTATATAGAATGCATAAGAATGATAAATTTTCGTCCAGGGATTAGACCACTTTATTATAGATATATACGTGTTGTGACTAAAATAGTATGCGAAATTATTAACCTATTTTGGTGGAAATTAAATGTACTAGCTTCTGCTCCCGCCTTTGCTTGCATAATACCTTCACTAACTTTATAATCGGCTAAAAAACACCCGTGTCTCCTAATGGGGCGTGGGGCAGATGACATACATTTATTTCAGAGGTCGATTTTCTTTATGGACAAGTAGGTGATCACCCTTCTGAGCTCTGTCAGACCGATGTATATTTTTGTGAGTCCCCACCAGGAATCGAAACTAGGTTCTCCGGTTCTACGCTTACGTGTTAACCACTGTGCCAAGGAGCGGGCAGTTTACCAAATATCAGGCATAAATGTTAAGTAGATATCTTTGTGAGTGATTGTAGATGTGAAATGATAAGGTACGATACTAAAGCTGCATATAAATTATAGCGACTACTTAAGGTACTAATTAAACGTATTAATAATTTTATCAAATTATGAGCTCGAACTAGGCAAAGCTTTTCGCGTAAATAATGTGTTCTGAAACCATGACTTCGCTTTCGACCAGGGTTGAGACACAACAATAATAAAAAATAAAGCTAATGATAGTCGGTAAAAAAATTAATAATTTTGAAAATCACCGCAATAATCAAAATTATTACATTAATTATATCTTTCAAAGAATCGCTCGATCAGTGTGTTAAATCGTAGCAAACAAAATAAAACTATAACATTAGATTAGAAATGGATTATGCTTAAACACGTGCATGATATAATCTCTTATTATCTCATGAACATAGACTATATGTGTTTGTATGTGTGCAAGCGTCACGCTTGGTTTAACCGGCCTTCATGCGGGGATATTGTTTAGTAAGGCTGTTGATAAACGAGGGCTATTTTTTTATATCTAGTTTGTGCGCCTTCAACTCAAATTTGATTCTTTATGAAGGGACTGAATTAAGGTACTTAATTTTTAATTACACTAGCATTCTACAAGGGGCTTCGCTCGCGTAGTCAGAGATAATTGTCTTTAGAATGAAATATTTCGCCGCGGTTAAAAATATATGACTCTGTAGCCTCCCAACTATTTCCAGACACAAAAATCATATCTTAAAATCGCTCCGTTACGAATTATAAGATAGACAATCACACATTCGCAGTTATAACAAATATTAAGTAAGAATGGACTATTAAGTTAAATTTTTAAATAATGTTTATATTTATTCTGGTCAAAGATTTGTTCTTAGCATTGAAAAGGGGAATATTTTTTATACTAATAATGGCGAAAGCTAGTCGATTCATATTAGGCACAAATATAAATTGAAATATGTTTATAAATAGTTAGGATTTCTTATAATCTTAATGTCCGGCATGTCCGGGAATCAAAAGTTCGACGACATGTGACATTCGCCAACCCGCACTTGGCCAGCGTGGTGGATTATGGCCTGAACCCTCGTAGGAGGCCTGTGTCCCAGCAGTGGGAACATATATGGGCTGATGACGACGACGATGACGACGATAATCTTAATTAAAATAACTCTCTCAATATATTTTAAATAGCTCTTGTCTAGATTACGTACTTAAATTATGAGTTATTGAAGTTTCTATTAAAGAAAATCACTGGACGCCCATTCGTCCAAACACTTCGAACCTTGTCTATTAACCCACGTCCCCAAGAGAGAAAGCTTCTCAATTTGATTGCATTTATATTTATATCTATTAGAAAGAAAGATTTATTTGAATAAAGAGTCATCAAAATGATACATTCGATTAGGAAACCACTTTTTGAAGTCCGTTGAAAGAGATTATCAATTACAACAATGATTAAAAACGTTCATAATCGGGCGTTGTATTAAAACATTACCGTCTAAATCGGCAATATCTTCATGCAAACATCTAAAAATGCCACAGCTATAAATCTAACGCTTCGAATGCACGCGATACAATCATAACTTACTCACGTATGACAAGTGAACTTGATTTATTTTTGGCCACACTCATTTCGAAGGGAATTAACGCAATTTGTATGAAGCTAACACGCGACACGCGTAGTACCGTAAAGATTTTTTAAGAGCGGGCCACGGTGGGTCGCTTGATAGAATGTCGTCTCACCTGCATAAACATTTGCAGAGGTAAATGCCCTGCGTAAACATATGAGCAGATGTGTTGCTTTTCCAAAGACAAGGGATATAGAAAGGATTGACGACGGGAAAGGAGGATAGGACTGGGAAGAGTGAGGACTAGGTTCCGGATTTGTGGTTTAGTTTGTAAGCAGGTGGTTAAATAATACAACACATGGATTAGATCACAAAGGAGATTAAGGTGTAGTGAAAGTTTCAACTTTATTATAAATATCGATGTAAATACAGTATTAACGTTTACAAATTAAATGTGTGAATAAACGAACTTATATCATAAACCGTATTAAATGTCATTAAACATTATACAATTTTTAAATCCATAATAATGATTAAAAATTAAGAGTGTGTTTGTTTAATCGCGCTATAAACAAGAACTCCTGAATCGATTTTGATAATTCTTTCACCGCGGACAATAATTTTTACATTCGAGAACGTACGTAATTCTCGATTGCTATAGGCTATATTATGTAAAGTGGGTGAAGCCGAGGCTGACAGGCAATCAAAAATATCTATGTTAAAACAAAAACATGAATTTTACATAAACTAAATACATATTTTACCAAATTAACATATTATTATGAACATAGTTGTAGAACCAATCAGCTGAGCTATGTACCATGAAACTATTTGATACATCATCGAGCTAACCATAATACAGTCAAAATCCTATTCTGCTATTGCAAATTCGTGCATATTGTTAATTCTGTTCGCACCAGCATGATAAGAGCTAATCTTGATAAGTTATTTTGTCAAGACAGTATTAAATACATGTCATCACTGCATAGTATAAAACAAAGTCGCTTTCTTTGTCCCTGTGTCCCTGTGTATGCTTAAATCTTTAAAACTACGCATCGGATTTTTATGAGGTTTTTTTTTATAGATAGAGTGATTCAGAAGGTTTACATGTATATTAACATCTATTAAACTGCGCCGAATTCAACGCGTGCAAAGCCCCGGGCAAAAACTAGTATTGCATATGACTTTGTTCGTGTGTACTTCAAAAATAATATACACCAGAATATCTATAATATATAAATAGTAGCGTTTTTTTATTAAATAAACAACATTATTTTATAATATTAGAAGCAGTGGTGGCTCAGTGGTGAGGACCTCGGACTTCAAAATCGATAAGTCGGGGTTCGAGACCGGGTGAGCGCGCAGAAAATAAATTGATTTTTCAATTTATCTGCGCATGTAGATAACATCACCACTGCTTCAATGGTGAAGGAAAACATCGTGAGGAAACCGGCATGTCCAAGAATTAAAAGTTCGACGGCATGTGACATCTGCCAACCCGCACTTGGCCAGCGTGGTGGATTATGGCCTGAACCCTCATAGGAGGCCTGAGTCCCAGCAGTGGGAACATATATGGGCTGATGATGATGATGATGATTTTATAATATTAAAGTCTACCTAATCATTTACTAGATTTTTATTTTTTCTATTTTTAATACATGGCTAGCTTACGGCCCGTATAGTTGCAGGAAAGATGTACCCGGGATTTTCCTCGCATGCTCCCCATTCCCGTGGGATTTCCGAGATTAAAACTTTCCTATGTCCGTCTCCTAGTTCTAAACTACCCCTGCAAACATTTTCAGCCAAATCGCTTAATCCGTTTTCGAGTTATACATAGAGTAACTAACACCACTTTCTTTTATATATATAGATTAATCATTATAATATTTAAACAATACCAAAATCAGATTCCTCGTGAATACAACACCAATAACTCCCTATAACAAGAGGTGGTTTTAAATAGCATACACAGAAATATTACTGAGCTAGCTAAAAAAGGTCACTATAAAGATATAACCCGCCCAAAATTGAGAGACAATTCAATCATATCAATCACATTCGACTGAGCACTATCGTTGTTTGCACAACCGCGCCATGTAACTAATATTTGTTTGAAACAAACTGGGATCGCGAATTGTGTTTCTATTTTATTCTATTTTAATGGACTGATTAGAAACGTGGTTTAATTAAAATAAATAAGGAAGGGTCACATATCTAAATCTATACTACTACACCCCTCATCATCGTCATCAGCCCATAATGATGTTACACACTAGTCTATATCAAAAGACTATATTCTTCACTTTCCCCAGTCATTTACCCACTCAACTTTCCTTTTTTCCCATCACTTCCCGCCAATCCTGTCTATAGTAAAATTGGCAATATATATGTATGTGGGAATCGCTTTCCATGAGGCGAACCACTAGCCGCGCCTAGCATAAAAATGTATACGAGAATTTGTGTCAGTTTGTACTGATATTTCTTAAATGATATGCCCATATTCCGTAATGTGATGAAAAATGGGCGTAAATGATAAAAAATCTTCTTAATAAAAAGCTTCTCATGCCACACAGTTATTAATCATGTTCAGTTGTTAATCATGGAACGGAATGGTATACCCTTCCGTTTTAATTATCACTGATGTCAATAATTCAACGGTCAAGTGTGAGTAGACTCGCTTCGTTCCGCACTAACAACTGTTTCATTTTTATAGCAGAGCAAGCAAAGGGGCAGGGGCAGGGGAAGCCAAGTAGTCACCACCTCCCGTACACACTTGTGACCTTAGAGGTGTTACAGGTTTGTTTCCTTTTCCTCATCGTTCCGGCCATTCCTGCTTTACATTTGTCAATCCTTGTCCCTTTTCCCTTAAAGTGGGTAGTACATTCGCAGAAGCCTCTGCTCTGTTCGCTCTGGGCGGTTTTGATCGCTTACCATTAGGCAAACAACCAGTTCAGTTGCTCACTTATGACATAAAAAAGTTTCCTTGTTCAAATTACATAATATATTAAGCTCTTTTCTTTAAGACCCCAATGTCGTTATTGATCGGGAACACTGTAGCAGGTTAGTAAGTTTGTTTGTTAATTATCTTATTTAGTAGCACTTTTCCGTAGCTCGTTCCACAACTTCTAGATATGTTCTGTTTAGCTTATATAACAGTTAATTTTATCAAAGCTATGTGAAACCTAATTTTAATAAAGTTGTACTTAGAATATACTACATGAATCACGGACAATTAGATAGCGAAATGCTATAAATAAAATCCCGTTGGTATCATAGCAGAAGGGAACCCTGAAAATATAGAAATCTTCCCTACAACCTTTCTCATAAACTACATTCGTCTAACCCATATTGTAGTGTGTATAAAAGTAGGTCTTAAGTTATAGGTATAGAGTATAATTTATGTTTTCTTCGCTTTTTATTGACACGAGCAGCAAGAAAGGGTGGCTATTCTGACAATCGATAATTATATTATTCATTCTAACGGTGTAGCTACTTTATCGAATAAAAATATTGTGACGAGACCTTTGTTGATGACAGCGAAGTTGCCCTTTGGCATTTTAATAAGGCACTTTTACCGCCTCATACTATAAGTACATATCTAATATCATTTTTATTTAGATCGTATTATTTTTTGATGTACCACTGCAGGAGTCCGCCAGGGGCTTCTCTATCGAAGTTAAAGGAAAAAATAGACAGCCTTAGGATATCCCCACATTCTTACCGTTTCCCAGAGGTTTCCGGGATAAAAATGTCTTAATTTCATTCAAAACGGTTCAGTGGTTTGGGCATGAAGAAGACACATATAGACAGAATTACTTACACATATTATAATATTAGTAGGGTTAACATAAAATTAACGCCGTGTCGGTAATAAAATCAAACTGTCAAATGTGAACTATTTAATTATTGTATGACTATAGGGTCTCAAATATCGTAACTGCCAACATTAAAGAGTTTTTTTTTATTATAGTCGGCAATGGTGGTAAGCGCTACCACCGCCCATGAACATTTGGAGAGGCGTAAGGTCGATTACAGATTTTACGCCTCTACAAATGGATTGTCGACTTCAAAATGGAAAGGGATTAGGAAAGGATTGACGAGAGGAATAAAGTAAAGGACAGGGAAGGGTAAGGAAAAGGATATGTGTCTCCGGCTCCCCCACTCACCGAACGAAACACAGTACTATGCTATTTCACGCCGGTCTTCTGTGGAGGTGTGGTACTTCCCCTTTGCGAGCTGGCCCAATTCGTGCCGAAGCGTGCTCGACTACCACATATAAAAGAGTATATTAGTATCATGTATTGAGGACGTAAGTTCTACCGGTCCAATTAAATTATTAATAATACAGTTTTTACAACGTGCTTATCAATATGAAAACGTTATAGTGTCGTTACCAAATCGTACGTCCGGATAGCTACACTCCAGCCATTTGCAAGGGTGATTGTTGGAACGTATCGTGATTGGCTCAACATTACAGAATGGGAGCAATTGTGGCGTAATGAGAGCTGTATTTCCTCCATTTCTTTGTGATTGCAATTGTGTTTTATTTGCATGATTGGTGAGGGCATACTCGTATATTTATGTTATAGTTGTGGCTAATATTAAGAGGAAACACTTATGTTTTTTTTATGTTTGTGACGTTTCACGCAAAACTGCTGGACCGATGAAAGAGATTGAGCCTCACAACACAGGAGATCCTAGTGTGGGGTTCAATGCAATATATGTAACTATATTGTGTAAAATTTTTTAAACAAATAAAGAAATTTTATTTATTTATTATTTATTAATTAAAAAAAATCTTTCACTATTAGCAAGCTACATCTTCACTGAGTGACGTAGGCTATATATATACCACGGGGAAAGCCAGGGCGAACAGCTATGGAATAATCTGAAACAAAAATTAATCGATTACAAACTTCATACACCAGTAGAAATATTTATGTTTGAGGGTTCCGACAGAAGGGTAAAAGGGACCCCAAATAAACCCTATTACTAAGTCTTCGCTGTCCGTCTGTCCGTCACATTATAAGACATGCTTGCTAATCTTTGCATAATGCGTATCTAATTTTGTCTTTATTACAGGTCATGTGCGATTTTATGATAGGATTTTTGTTTGGAGATAGATATGGGACTAGAGAGTAACATGGGCTATTTTGTAACAGCATAAACAACTAATTTCCCACGGGATTTCGTGGACTAGACGGACGAAGCCTTGTCCGAAAAATTAATTTTAAAAACTATATTTACCCACATTATTAATTCAGTAGCGCATCCATTTAAATTTATACATTACTAGCTGCGTCCCGTGGTTTCACCCGCTTAAGTCTGTATCCCGTATGACTATCGAGATAAAAAGTTGCCTATGTGTTATTCCAGGTGTCCAGATATCGCACCAAATTCCATTGCAATCGGTTCAGTATCTGTGTATACATAATATGTATACACAGATTTTTTATACATACATAATATGTAAACACAGATTATATTATATACATCCATCTATACAAACTTTCGCGTCAATAATATTAGTACTACAGGACTAGCTTTTCAGTCAGCTGGCGTACTTCATTGATAAACCATAATTATTTACTTTGAAGATGTATTATTTGGAAAGATGTATGACAAAATAACATATGATAAAAGCGAAACGCCAAATTTGAGAATCAGATCATATTTTAATTGGAACACACGGGAGGCACCATTGTTAAAACAGAAAGGAGAATCATCAAGTCAGTTCACTCAGTTGAAAGTTCTGAGTTCATAACCCAAAATTCTCCTAACAATGGACCTATAGGAACGGAATATAAATCTTTATAGGAGTTGGTTGAAAATAAACATAAGATATTATACCCTAACAAAACTTTAAAATAAATATGAGTATTAATGCACTTCGCAAATAGAAATCATTCTCCTTTGTATGGCAGATAACATCCAAACAACATCTACAAAGAAAGCAACCTGTAAATACAAGACGGTTGGAATACAGTGAAATGTAATTTAGTTCTTACTGGTCTACCTTTTCTTTAGCCGAATACTCACTAAAATAATATTACGGAAATTGATCAGGGACGGATTAGTTCAATTCTAGATATTTAACGTTATCTCTATCCTATTCCTACTAATATTATAAACGCGAAAGTTTGTAAGGATGTGTGTGTTTGTTGCTCTTTCACGTCAAAACTGAACCTATTGCAATGAAATTTGGTACGTAAACAGCTGGATAAGTGGAATAACATATAGGCAACTTTTTAACCCGATATTCTTACGGGATACGGACTTACGCGGGTGAATCCGCGGGGCGCAGCTAGTATCTCTATCTATATATATAAGTATCTCTATATCTATATACGAAACGGCTTTACAGTTTCTCATGAAATTTTTGTGAATCGGCTACATCTTTTTTTTTCTAACCCTAAATGATAAAATTTAGGCGAAACAGCCTTTGCCAGGTTCAGGTAGCATTAATATAATTTCACATTTTTATGTACTTATTTTATATAGTTTTTCGGGATTATTAGGAATTAAAGAAACAGATGCATTATGTCTATTTGTCTTCATTCACGCTTAAACATTGAAACAAGCAATATATTTTCCTTATAGTACAATTTAATCGATGTTTCTAATATAATATGCAATCAATTGTTGTGAAGGCCATTTGCAACTGTCATACACCACGACACGTCATATTTCTTAGGAATTTTATACTAAAAATGCGTAGTGACGTTGGCGTTGACGATGCGACGTGAAAAAAAGCAAACAAACATACTTTCGAATTTATCGCGTGCGCCGCAGGATCGGATCATAAATCAGTAAAGAATTGATAACGTTTATTTTTTACAAGCGACGGGCCCCGCCTTCACACGAGTGCAATGATTCTTGATATATATACATACCTTCTTCAATCTTTCCACCTATTAAAAAATTTGTTGGGTAATATAAGAGATCTAGGCATACAGACTAGCAGACACACAGACGGCGAAAAGCGACTTTGTTTTCTATATGTAGTGATTGCTTGAAGTCCATCTCTGTACAATGTGTTCCTTAGAGATTAACATTACATAGGTCAGATATAGCCAGAGGTACGATAATTAATTAAATCACCAAAAATAACATGCTCGCTTTATTAGTGTTTGCTTATTACTTACATAAACATGTTTCAGTTTAGTTACTCTGTTAGTTCTCCTAACATGGACTTGATTTTCAGATATACACTATTATAATATCAATCGTATAAATCAAAATAGTCATAATAGTAAAGTTTTGATTACCATCCAGTGCATTAACATATCGTACTAGACGTTCTGGCTCCGCCCGGATATCAAGATTCCTGTTTTATCCCAAGGGGATTTAATCGGGATAAAAAGTATCCTATCAGAAAAGTCAGCTCATACCCTGTCTGTATACCAAAATTTATCAAAATCCGTTGAGTAGTTTCAGAGTGATTGACGGGCAAACATCGAAACATACTTTCACAATTTATAACATTAGTGTGACTATACAAAATATGCTTTAGTATCTAAGAATGTGTTTCTACGATGTATTTAGAACAACAGCAGCATATTTAAAATTTCAAAAAATAGATTTTCTATCGAGCAGTTTTTTGGCACAATTTTCATGGTGTTTATTTAATTAATACGTTTTAAGTACAAGACATAAATGTTTAGAATTTGTGAATAGCAATGTAATATAAATAAAATCATATTGATTTTTTTGTTAATCGTTATTTAATGAATAATCATTTAATCTGGTTACTGCCATGGTATTATATTTAGCGCGGCAATATAAGTCCTTGGTTCGTGTCCTTTTTATGTCTATAATAATCTAGGGATAGCTGTAAAAAAAACTTATCTTCTGGTCTTATACTTTGTCCGTCATTAAATTAGTAAATACAACTCAGATGAACTGTTTAATATGGCCAGTAACCCACAACACATACCTACTCCTTAATGTATTAAGGATTAAAACAAAAAAATGAAAGTTTAATTACGACTAACCTCCGATAGAACATGTATACCCCTGGGCCCTTAATTCAATTCCTGATTAATTGGGAAGCTATTTACTTGAGTGCAACACCGAAGACCAAATTCAATTTGGATCTATGTATCTTACTTATTATGTACTAAACTCTGGTATATTCGATTTGAAGGACTTTATTTGTCCTACATACCTACATTGCAATAGCTGACCGGGCAAACGCTGTTACACCAGAATATACATATCCTGCTAATATTATAAATGCGAAAGTTTGTAAGGATGTGTGGCAAAGCTGTTTTTGTTGCTCTTTCACGCAAAAACTACTGAACCGATTGCAATGAAAATTGGTACGTAGACAGGTGGTTTTTATTTTTATCCCGATATTCCTACGGGATACGGACTTACGCGGGTGAAACCGCTGGGTGCAGCTAGTACTCTATATATTGCCACTTCTCATCACTTAGATATTACGAAACAATGTTATTTTTCGCCCCTGTAAGTTGTCTGTGCCTTTCCAAGTCTTCCTTTCTTAGTCCATAACGGTATAAATCCTTATCCTTTTCAATTCTTTGTTAATTTTCTACTCGAAGATTAAATTCCTTATTAACACTATTTCGATAAGTCAAATAATTTGAGAGAAAAGCGTATCTTATTGCTGAGTTACGTAGATTACCCATTTGACGGTCAGGAAGCGGGCGGGTGGCTGGCAGAATGTGTATAAAATAAATTTAGTTAAATGTTAATACACATTTCTCCGCCTTATATTAATTAGATCGTTCTTTATATCGTGCAGTACGTAAAAATTTATATCCTTTTGAAAAACTGATTTTTCGAATGTATATTCTTCAAATAATCGTGGGAGTGCTCCCAGTTTAATAAACGCATACTGATGAAAGGACACACAATCTGATATAAAATTAATTTCTTCTTATATAGTATCTATTAGCTCTGCTGTTTAATTGGTAAAACGTATCCATCCATCGAATAAAATGTTTGCATTTTCTCCTCTTTCTTTCAGGTCATCAATCAGGATCTCAATCTAACTGGACTCGCGCTATAACGCCGAAACAAACATCGACTTCTATTCGATTTTCTGAATCGAATACTATATCGATACGAGTCGGAAGTTGGCGCGATAAATTTATCTGCGAGATAAAACCCCGCTTCCCGATGTACGATTATGACACATCGATGTATCGAGTATTTTATCATTGCTATGGAAACCATTTCTCATTCGTCGAGACTGGGTATTTTTCTGTTCTGTTTTATTGCATTAATGAATTACTAAGAGTTCACTTCGTGGTTTTATCTTGCTTGCTTTTCAATAGTATTGTCAACAAATTTCATATGTTTTTTTAGTGGAGCAAGCAAAGGAGCGGATGGCCTAATATTTACTGGTCACCACAGTATGTATGTATATGCTGGTGATGTCACCGGGCCTATGTCATGGAAATTTTAACTCAAGCAGTTTTGTGTTAAATTTAAATTCCACTAGACTTTCACCCGCGGCGTAGCCTGCATTTTCAAAGGACATTCGAAATGGGAATGAGATGTTTTATTGCGGTAAGAAGTTATCTACTAATTTTATAATAGAATAGAATAGATTTTGTGTTTCGGAACTTCTATTAACAATGTAGGTCACATGAAAATAATTTCAATATGTCGCTATATTTTGACCACAATTATAATAAATACTAAAAAAATCACTTTGCATACAATTTAAAATATAAAATGTGGATAAGAAAATTCATCAATCTTTATCGAACTGTTTTTACATATTATCTCCGTTATTGGTTTTAGTAAATCTATTTATGATAATCCTAGAATAATCCGCCATAAATTGATTTAATAGCCTTGAGCGTAAACTTTCTAATTTGTTTTGCCTATTAAGCTTTAAATTCGACAGCACATGTATATCCCGTATGGTCTAGTGGCTAGGATACCTGGCTTTCACCCAGGAGGCTCGGGTTCGATTCCCGGTACGGGAAATATTTTTATTTTTATTTTTTCTTTTGAATGCTTTGCTGTTCGAGAAATTTATCAAAGTGTATACGTCCCGTATGGTCTAGTGGCTAGGATACCTGGCTTTCACCCAGGAGGCTCGGGTTCGATTCCCGGTACGGGAAATATTGTATTTTGAACTTTTCATTTGAAACTCATATTTAATTTTGAAATTGAAAGAATTTTTATGTAAGTTTTTTAACGCTTCCTTTTATTAACATGGATCAGAAGTTTTCTTTTTTAATTTAAATGAGTTGTTTAATTCAATTTTCACTCTTTAATATTTTATGACAATTAAACATATAAATACAACGTCAAAATAATGGTTTACAATGAGAAAAAAGAAAAAAGGAAAAAATCTATCTATATATCATTAGACGAAATTATAAAATATTTGGAAAACATAACGAATAGAAAAAGATGTATTTTTCGGTATTCCAGTGGCATTTATGGATTTTCTAACTTGACCCCCTAAACATATCCACTGCCATTCTGCAGAGGGATCAACCCTTTCTGGTTTCTCATAAAAGCCTTTCAATTAAACTAAAACCAAAATTAGTAATCTCAAATCACATCGTTAATTAATTAAATAAAGAGCTTGTCAATCAAAACGTACCAAAATAAGTCGAGTTATTAAATTTATACGATGGATGAAAATGGACTTAACGCCTTTAAGATATAGCTTATTTTTGAGTGCCGTATATTAAAAAAGTTAATGAAAAATCGTATAAAGTATCTTAAAGATCCAAGGCCGGATTAGTTTCGAATAAAATTGGCAGATTGTCATGATTCTTGTTCAATAAAGCATTAGGACATTGCGAATTAATTATTCATACATTTTTTAATTTAGTCGATTGACTATATTATATTCAGAAATAATAATGTATAATGTACTCTACTCCTATAAGAATAGTCATCAAAATAGATTGAGTCGTTTTGGCGCGTTAGGTAGAAGGAAACAAATACACTTTATAATATGAGAGTAGTGTACACTTAAATGACAATATTATTATTTAATTATGAAACGAACTTAAAATATGATGTATCATATACTAGCTTTAAACTATATACTAGCTTTCCTCACACGGTTTTGCTCACGTAATCGAAGGCTCTCGTCCCTGAGGGATATCGAGAAAAAGTATCATTTATCCTGCCTCAGGTCACAAACTATCTTGAAAATTTAATGTAAATCTGTTCAGCATTTTGCATTAAGAAGAGATAGACAGAAGGAATTACTTTAGCATTTATTATATTAGTAGGGATATTAATAGTCCAATAACCGTGGCCCATTCAGCCCGGCTTTATTGAACGCAGTGGGGTTTTAGTCGATAGGAATCCGACATTAGTCACGGCCCATCCGGAAACCGTGGGCTCTATACAGGATTAACCTACTCAAAAAAAAAAACACACACACATTTAAAGTAGGGATCGACCCTAGATTCTTAGATGTAAAATCTCCAACCACTGAACCATAATAAAAAAAGTCCAAGCCATTAATCATATGCCCAATTACGTACATTTATGACAACCCTATAAACAATTAACAATAAAAAATGCGTCATAAAATAGACCCTGTTCCGTTACATTAAAGATTATTTTACCGTTGATGTGTTAAAGTCACGCCGATTGAGCTTAAAGGATAGCCTCACTGGGGGTAAGCCGACTCGAGCCTCCGAAATCCTGTTTTAGTCCTATCTGAGCTTACTGTCCTAGCAAGACTTGTACATATCACACAAGCGATTATCAACCTTATTGTTGGAGCAATAGGGTAGACAGGTGTGTATCTGTAAGGTGGTTTTCACGAATTATCCTTTATATAAACTATGATCATTGAGTGATTCTATGGAAGTCAAAGCGGTGAGCTTAAGTTTCTTGATTAAGAGGTAATGGAATTATGGAGCCAAGTATTAAGATTTTTCCGCCGTAACCAGTATATTATATAAGTAATATGAAATTCTCGGCCAGCGTGGTGGATTATGGCTTGAAGCCTCATAAGAAGACCGTGTCCCTGCAGGGGGAAAATATTATACGGGCTGATGATGATGGTGGTACTAAAAGAGGATAGAGATTTATTTCTTTGTACTAAATTAACTCCGGAACTACTAAATCGTTTTTGAAAAGCTGAATTATTCTTGACTGGCACACGGACGGAGCCAGGACGAGTCAGTCAGTAGTCTATATACCAAATACATATCATCACCACATAATATAAAACAAAGTCGCTTTCCGCCGTCTGTATGCCTGCATGGTCGGATATTTAAAATAACGCAAAAGATTTTTATAAAGTTTTTTAAAAGATAGAGTGAGAAAGGTTTACATGTATAATAAAAAAGGACAAGAGAGAACAGCATTTGGCGGGTCAGCTTGTATAGAGAAAATATTTTGTTATTTGTAAAACAACACTATCAATTTAAAATCTTCATTGACCATTGCAACACCAAAAATCCCAAAACATAATATATTTACAAGTTATATAACACGTCTATATCAAATAAGTATTATATTTTTATAATCCAGTGCAAACCCGGGCAAACCCGGAACCAGCTGATAATCTTAGTAGGATTATCAGCCCCTACTAATATTATAAATGTGAAAGTTTGTAAGGATGGTTGTGTGTTTGTTGCTCTTTCACGCAAAAAGTACAGAATCGATTGCAAAGAAATTTGCTACGTAGACAGCTGGACAACTGGAATAATATATAGGCAACTTTTTATCCCAATATTCCTACGGGATACGAAGTTACGCGCGTTAAACCGCGGGGCGCAGCTAGTTATAAATGTATTTCATGTCCATTGTGTAAATAAAACTAACAAAAGATAAGACCGTCTATAAGATAATATTTACGCAAATTTATAATACTCCTATAATATAAATACTAATAGGTATTTTCATTATCATTCCATTGTTTAAAATACTGAAACAATCCATATTTGACCGTTAGTCTCTTATATTGATTTCACTAGTTTGTATTTATCAATCTAAAAGGACATAAATAGCATTCTACAGAATCGTTTTTAATTATAACAGTTTTCTATATTGGTAATTGCAATTTGATTTCATTTATAACAAACTAGCTTTCACTCACAATTTCACCCGCGTAAGTCCGTTTCCCGAAGTAATATCGGAATAAAAAGTTGCCTATATGTTATTCCAGTTGTTCAGCTATCTACGTACTAAATTTAATTGCAATCGGTTAAGTAATTTTTGCGTGAAAGAGCAACAAACACACACACACACATCCTTACAAACTTTCGCATTTATAATATTATTAAGATGTGAGTCTGTGCGGACCTACCTAATTTTAGTTGAGAAATCTAAAAGATATCGTGAAATTATAAGAGCGTCATTAATAAAATTTAATTCAAATTTGTTCAAAACAAAGCTAAACACACATACCAATGTTTTACTTTGTCCCAAATACGAAAATACTATGCAAATACAGCTAAAATATTCATAATTCAATGTATTGTGTTCATAGGATAGCCAAAACAAATAAGAGTACCTGTGTCAGTGAAAATTGTATGAAAATAACTCACAAGAAACATTTTCACATTCACGCTATATGTATATTTTCTAATATGTAACTTTACTATTGAAAAATATTCTCATATAAGAAAAACTTTAGAAAATTTTATTCCCGTGTCCTGTCCAATCATAAAAAAATATAACATTATTAGTCTGTAGTCTCCCCAGCGAAATATTTACCTAATCTGCAGCGAAGCCCAAAATTACAAAGCGCTGTATAATTCTGGAAATTTCTAGAACAATTTCAACTGAGATATATATCAGCTGCAACACATTAACGAGTTAATTCAAGCACAAAGCGATCAAGCGCTTTGCGATGTCGTGTACACGCTACGTCTTTCATTTTCTTCCTCTGTCAAATGCAAAGCGTTTCATACTTTATCATTTAAAGAATAGGATTTAAAATCTTTTGTTGTTGATTTTAATGTTATAATTTCGTTAGACTTTTGTGTAGCTTGAAGTATGTTATATTCGGTTTAATTCTGTTTTTGCAATGAAATGTTTTTTTATCCTTCAGGAGAACGGCAAAATACGAAAATTCTTAATTCTAGTATTTAGCCTACTTTAAAGGAGAGTAATGTATTCTTGGGCTTTTTATATACACGTTTTTAATACTATAAATAGCACATACAGTAAATTGTATTTTCATTCTGTTTACATTTAAAATTCATTGCAATTCAAATTAATGAAAAGTGCGGGATCAATTGATGCTGTATGATTAAGAGTACAAACAGTTAGCAATTCACATAACTGTGTGTGAATATTTTTCACGAATATTTGAAAAATTTCCACATATTTATAAATAGCATGCCTTAAAATGTTTTATTATACTGAGTTTCTGAGGTGGAATGAAATAAAAGCGTAATTTTAATGAGGATTTTATAATAATAAATGGATGTTAACAAAAAAAAAATCTTTATTTATTTTCTCTATGGTAGCTCATAATGATATAATATATTATAGATTCAATTAAATTTAAAAATACTGCTTTCAACATATTTTGAATCTGTGAACAATCACTGTTACACTGTTGCAATAATAAAAAAAAAATAAATAAACAAATATAAAAATATTCATATATTTATAGAATCCAATTAACATTCAATCATAACAGTTATTTTATGATTCCGTAACTTTATTTACGTTACAGAATCAGAAACTTTTATAAACCAAACATCAATCGTTTTATTTAACACTTCAATATAGTTCTTAACATAAGAAACCTAAGAACTATTCACAGAAATAGAAAAAATACGTTCCTTTCACATATATAATATGAGTATGGATATATGCAAAGCAGCAAAGTAGTGGTGGCTCAGTGGTGAACAACGGAATGAAGTCGGAATTTGAGACTGGTCGAGCGTACAGGAAATAATTGAATTTCAATTTATCTGCACATGTGTAAAACATCACCACTGCTTAAAACGGTGAAGGAAAACATCGTGAGGAAACCGGCATGTCCAAGAATCAAAAGTGTACGACATGTGACAACTGCCAACCCGCACTTGGCCAATGTTGGATTATGGCCTGAACCCTTATAGGAGGCCCGTGTCCCAGAGGGAATATTTATGGGCTGATGATGACAATAATGGATATTTGTGAAAATAATACGATAAATAATAAACTTAGTTTCAAAAAACGAAAAACCCACTTGAATAACGGAATCATTAAAAGTGCCCCGCTTGCATGCATGCATACAATGTAAACGTAAAAAAAAATTTAATCCTGGCAATCCTAACTAGAAATGTAGGAAAAACTCATAAATTGTTAAATTGTCACCGATCCTTTTTGAATTAATTTGTCTATTAAAAGTGGGTCAAAAAAAGGAGTCGGTTACATACAAAGATACATGTGTAGCCACTCTTATTGTCTTTAACAAAAAACTGCCTCTATCAAAATTGTCAGAACTAGACTAATTAATTAACAAAAGAATCATACAAATCACTATCCACTAAAAAGTTATGACGTTGAAGGAGATATCCTTCTCTACAATGTCTGAAAAGTCTGTTAAAATACTCACATTACAAACAGTTAGAACTATTTTGCATACTGGTCCCTAGAAGGATTCGCTGGCAACAGATTAAATGTTTCGTGATCTCCAGTGCAATAGGAAGCTTGCTTTTATTGTGAACAGTTGCAATTGTCACGTATTCCTGGAATAATATTGGAATAACACAATTTTAAAGGCTATCTCAACTCTAAGGATGGGCTTTGAGGGAGTATTTTGAATCATATTTTGATTCTTTTATAGAATTTACAACTTTTCAAATTAAATGAATGAATGGTTATAATTATAGCACGGATAGCACTTTTATATTTGCTGGGAATTATAATACAATATACGCGTTTCTAATTTAACAGAAAATCCTATGTTAATAGGCCAAAGTCAATCGAAGACTTTACAGTAGGTAGGTATCGATAAAAAAAATTAATTTCCAAAATAAATCTACACTAATATTATAAAGAGGAAAACTTTGTTTGTTTGGTTGTAATGAATAGGCTCAAAAACTACTGGACCGAATTTTTAAAAATTCCTTCACCATTCGAAAGCTACATTATCCACGAGTAACAGAAGCCGGGGCGAACAGCTAGTCTTTTATAAAAAGCTCGATTCTGCCCTATGCTTTTCGTCTATAATACGCCATCAAAGTATGATTAACTCACGGCCTAACTTCCAATCCATACCATTAGAAGAGCACGTCACTACGCCCTAAAAGAAACATTTTCGGCCGTCGAAGCAAAGTGAAAAGCAATTTTATCAGAGCGATTGAAACGACGGTCGCGTCCAACGATATTATTAGTTCCGTAATATCTCATCAGAGCACGTTATTGCAAAAATTTGAGCGATCCAAAACAGATAGTTGAGCGAACAGCGAAACAAGTCACGGGATTATGGTAATGGCTGATTTACACTCTCGCTGTGGAAGAATCCAACTATGTTTCAAGTGAATCTTAATTGTTCAGCTAATTCAAGCTAACATAATTTATACTTAATTCAGTAACTTACTATGTTCTTCTGGCTTTCTCATGTCTCAAACTATCCTTGTATCAAATTTCTACCAAATCGGTTGAGTCGTCTAGTCGAGATAAACTATATAAAATTGCTTTTATATAATTAATATTAGTAGGAATTATTATTACTCACTCACCATATCTTCCGTTTTTTAGAATATCCCATTTAAGCCGACTTTATTGTGTGTTTGTAAATATTAATGATGGGTGATAGGAAGTGAAGATGGTTGAGTACACGTTGAATAAACAGCTCAGTCCAATGTTGCAGTATGTTTGTTATCTGTGGTTCAATTGAACACATACAAAAAATTATGACACTGGAAATTATTATTCATATGAATTGAAAAAGAAAAAATAATACATAAGAAGTAAACCATTATAATAGAACCAAAAAACGTTCAAAAATAATTAAATGTATAAATGGTAGTTAGCAATTAAAAAACAATAATCTTAACAAATTACAAAAGACAGTACAGATAATTTAAAAAAACGTAGCTCACTTCGGAGTGTATTATTATATCACCTCGGCGAGAGTATAAAACAGCACGCATTCTATCGCTGGCCGCTATCCAAAACCATTATAAAAGTTCGCCGCAGCTAAGTAGAGCAGTAATGTAATATTAAGGGGACGAGCGTTGTCGTTGTGATTGATTAAAGTCTGTACATTTTCGTGCCTGCGAAGAGATCTGGATGAGGTTTTTTAACGCTTATTGTGAATCGTAATTGTGTTGTATTCGATTTGCATTAGAAAGTTATGGATGAAAATATTTCTTGAAGTGTATTGTATGGATAATTCTGTATGCGTTAAGGTTTGCAATTCGATTGCATTTTCGTATATTTCTTTAACAGGAGGCGCCATTTGTTGTTTACCTCTAAAACTAAACTTATTAACAAAAATATCGTGAATATATAGTACATGTGCTTGTTTTATCAGCATTTCGCCTACGGCTTATTCCACGTAGTCAAAAAAAAATATTTGGGTTGAATAATATTCTATATCTTTTCTTGGGTCTCTCCCTATCTTTGTATCAAATTTCATTTAAAGAGGTTCAGGGATTTAGGCGTGAATAAGAGAAAGACAGACAGTTACATTCAGATTTATAATATTATAATGGATTCATGAAAAAGATTGCGATATAAAAGAAAGCAATTATACATTTCTTGCGTATGCTACCAGGAGGCTTAAACCATAGAATTTATGGGGTTGAATATATTTTTTATTGTGTCTGTAAATAAACTAACATAGTCCATTAGCATATATGTAAAACATATTTTTTCTTCCCTATTTTTTGGCTTTCAACCGCTATAGATTGCAACGGAAGAAAAAAAAGTAAAATGTAATTTTGGGTTTAGGGTTATCTACTTCGCGCTTCAAAAAATCATCAAAACAAAAATTTATGAAAAAGAATCTGATCTACTTCAACAAATTTTCAAGAAAAACAAGATACTTTTCAAGCACTTCATAAAATACAACCTTTTCAGACGAACGCCTTGAAAAAAAGATCCAATCAACTCCCGCGATGCTAAATTAACAACACTAAAAACCATATCAACTTGTATTAAATTACTCGTTCTATGCAACATTAGAGGCTAACAACCGAAAACAATTTGGCAGCGAAATTCAAACTTAGTCATCTAATTCATATGCTGCATACACGACCCACGGTTCATTTAATCGCGACCACGGATTTCTCTACAAATACCATTATTTTGGACAAATAACGGTGTTTGTATGAGATTTACGATATTAAGTGTTTGAATGGAGCGCTGGTAGGTAGTGAGGGACGGAGGTCTAGCAAAGAGGTTGTTGAACAGACGAATTTATGGATAGTTGTAGACGTATATATTAGCAATCATGATAGACCAAGCGGGAGTCGAGTAGCTACGTCATGAATTGATTGAGGTGAGGTAAAGAAGATTATGTATATCCCAAAAAATAAGCACTGAAAAGTTATTTGATTACACATTTCCATCACTGAGAAGCATAGGTATATCTTGACTTGTCTAGAGCGAGCTTTTGACGGCCCAATTCGTGCCGAACCGTGCTCGACATATAATATTCAATATATTGGTTACGGCTGTAGACGTTTGACTAACTTATACTATTTCTGGTTATAAAACCTCGATTATTGTCGTCTTTTTGTAACCTGATTTAGTTCGCCAAACAAATCTGCGTATTTTTAGTGGTAATTTTCTTATAACCTTTATTTTCATTTTATACTGTTTGCTTATTTGTTCTCTGCATTTTCTGTAGTGTGCTGTGCTTAATGTATTCTACTATTATTTTTATCATAAAGAATTCTGCGGTAACGTGCATCTTACCCAGTCCAAAAAGTACACGTACCTACCCAATTTCCCTAAACGCTCCGAAGCGGGCGCAGTAATTCCGGAAACGGGATTAATCGAGTCATTTCCCGTTACCAGCTCTGACCGGCCTCGGATAAAAAGATTCGGCAGAGGGCTGGATGCAGTCATTATTACGTTTTGATAGCTTGGCTAAACAAACTGATACAAATAATTTGGTGCGATTGTTGGTGAATTATAATACAATGTTTTCGAAGCAATAGTCACAGATAAAAAGGAGATTCAAACTCTTATGACGGTTGTACAAAATGAAAGTGTTGGGAAAAAAAACTGTACGTTGAATTTTTTTTAAATAATACTTGAGGCGTGATACAATCGATATCGATAAATATAGTCATTAGACTTCTTATCTGTTTATCTGTATACATGTCCACACACACGAAGTAATGCTGCTATTTACATAATTTCTTCATGAATAACAGGTCGGGTCAACATATAGGCATATTATTACGCAATCACCTGCGGGGAAGAGATGTGAATCTTTATTTTCCTTGCCTTCTATCTTTGCCTTCTGTGACAGCGTATAATCTAACGACGCACATAAATGTTGTTTTCGCAATTAATTAAGGTTTAATTAGGATTGATAACTAAAGAACATGCGGACGAAATCGTTGGCACCAGCTAGTACATACTAAAATCATCGTATGATGACGTCAATTATCGTCACTGAAAACAGTGTTACAGACATTTTATCTGTAGCTTATATTAAAGTGGGGACTGTTTAGAGATCATTATATGTTTGTATTTGACATTAATGTTAAAATTTTTCCTTATTATGTATTATTTGACGCCAAATAAAGGCATGTCTATGTAAAGGCATAGGTTATATTTTTTATATGTGGCTATGTATTGTTCTTTATCTTACTCACGCTGAACGTTTTATGATCGTCAGTTGGTGAATGATACAAATTGGTATTTTCGTTTTTTTCTTGCGTTGTGCTTCGTACAATAAGAAGTATTTGTAGAAATAATTTTGCTTATACAAAAAAAAACTGAAATATTACTATAGTATATTCTTGTGTTTGATTTTACGCGAGTATTATACATTTAAAATTTAAAAACTTTTTTACGAATTTTAAACGCGATTTATTATTTATATTATTAACCCGACGTTTCGAACACTTTACAGCGAGCGTGGTCACGGGGAGACCCTCCGTGAAATATTAATTTTATTCCACATCTTTCAATAAAAAGCAACAAAAAACAATTCGCTTTCACACCAAAATATAATAAACTAGTTGCAATAGGGTACGACGTGTTAAAATATGCTTGTCAGATTATATTATTTATTTGACGATGAAAGAAATCGTAATAACACAACAAAACATATTTTCGAAATAGAAAATTGCTTTACACGCTGCGTGATGTGGGGTATAATATGTTGATGGACGAACGCGATTAGCGGAACAAAGTTCTATCTAATTACTGAATAATTACGCTTGCCTTTATGTCTTGTTATTTGATTAAAACGTGGATCATTAATATAATGTGTTTGTAGATTTTATGAGATAATGTTAGAAATACAATTGGTTGGCTATACAATGGATGTGACCAATACAGGAGTAGGTTTTATGTAGGTGGTAAGCACTACCACTACGCAAACTGAGTGCGGACTTTAATAGATACGAAACTAGCTGTTGGACCCGGCTTCGCCTGTGGTACAAATATAGCCTATGTCACTCAGTGAAATTGGAGCTGTGTATTGGTGAAAGAATTTTTGAAATTTGTCCAGTAGTTTTTCTGTAAAAAGAGTACAAACTTAATTATATACATACAAATGATTCCTCTTTAAAGCATTATTATAAATAAAAAGAGAGAAAGGAAGGAAAAGAACTGGTAAAAGCAAAACATAAGGACCTATAGGGCATTCCCAGAAGCCTACTTAATACTACCTATCCCAGTAGTCGCCCCGCTCAGTTATAAAACCACACCAGACATGCCCCTACAGACGCGTACATTATAAATGCTTTGAGGATATCGCATTGCGAAAAGCGGCCAAATTTATTGAATTTTATTTTTTCCCTCTGTACATCTACGGCAAATGGGTTTGGTGGAATAACATTTTCGCGGATAATTTCGTTTTAATATATGCACGGTCTGGTTAACTTTATGGAAGCGGAAAGTTAATCATTTGTTGTATACCTATAAAAAGCAGTGGTGGCTCAGTGGTGAGAACCTCGGACTTCAAAATCGATAAGTCGGGGTTCGAGACCGGGCGAGTGTGCAGGAAATAAATTGATTTTTCAATTTATCTGCGCATATAGATAACATCACCACTCCTTAAAACGGTGAAAAAAAACATCGTGAGGAAAACCGGCATGTCCGAGAATCAAAAAGTTCGACGACATGTGACATCTGCCAACCCGCACTTGGCCAGCGTGGTGGGTTATGGCCTGAAGCCTCATAGGAGGCCTGTGTCCCAGCAGTGGGAACATATATGGGCTGATGATAATACCTATATTACCATTAATGCCTGTTTCTCGTTGGAACGTGTTTTTGCTATTTAGAACTCGATGTAACTAAATAGCAAGTAGTTCAAATCATTTGAAAGCTAGTGACTCCAGTATTGGCTCATTTAAAATGAGTCTAGTTATGATAATTTAAAAGCATTTTAGTGCACAGGTTGCTGTAGTATTATTTTAAAGTCGGTTGCGATGAGCGAATGTTAGTCGTGAACCACCGCAGGAGCTGAGCGAGCGTTCCGTGGCAGCGGACGGCGAGTCCCACAATCGCCTTTAGGGCGTTTTCCACTCAAACATGAATATGGACCAAAACAAAATTTTATTTAGTAAATTTTAATTTTAAGACATTTTTCCTATTAAGAACTTATTGTAATAATTTATATACAGTTATTACTAACTAGGGAAAACGCGTTCTAACAAAATGATGGATTTTGACTGTAACAAATAGCGTATTATACAATATATATATTGATTCTTCTAATGTACTAAACTATACTAAACCAAAACTTTAAAGAGGAAATAGTAGCACCTTCATTTTATTCACAGTGACACCAATGCGAACTATAACAAATTATTAATAAAAAACGAAAACGCCTTGAAATTATCAGACAACACGGCAGACACCAGCTTTCAAATATGAAAAGAATCATAAAAATCAGTAAAAATCTATGAGGTAACAAATACAAATACATTTCAATTGATAACCTTTTCTTTTTTGAAGCCGCTTGATTAGCTAAACTGGGCTTTAAATATGTCATTATTACAGCCAAAGAGTGCCTATAACACTTAATATTACATAACCTATCAACATACAATTTCAACCGCCCGCATTAAACGACATTTCCATTTTAATAAAATTATTAATACGGTATCACAAAACTCATTTCGTTATTCGCCAATGCCTCTGACACCTTTTGTTTATTTTCGATTAAACAAATTGTATTCGAAACTATATAATAATAATTGTCACATTAATTAACTGTGCTTATTTAATTGACATTTATATTGTGAAACTTTCTGGTTAGGTTTTCATGTAATGAAATAAACAGCGATATTTAAATAAATGCATGTTTGTTTTAAACGTGTGGTTTGTGTATTATTAAGCTATCAATGCACGTTTTTATGTACTCAATTTTGTATCAAAAATACTAGCTGTTTGACCCGGTTATGCCGAGGTTGACACAAGATAAATAAAGCATTTTTTACACCTTGGGTTATGTCAATATATTATTAAAAGGTTTCCCTAATTTTTCTTTTGAAATTACGCAGTGAAAATGCAACTTTCTAGCAGTGAAAGAATTTTCGAAATCATTCAAACATACAGACAGTAACACAAATGTTTCCTTATTATTAGAATATTGGATTCGATATTATACAATTGGAAGATTTTTGTTTAAGTTTTAAGTTAAAATGCAGACACTTCTTAAACATTGGAAAGCTGCAATTCACTGATTGACAAAGATGAAATACGTACCACGAGCGATGCCGGTGCGAACAGCTAGTTAATAAATAAACCCCCATTCATCGAACAAGACACAGTAGTATCCTACTATTTCACGCCGATCTTCTTTAAGGGTATGGCACTTCCCCGATACGAGCTGGCCCAATTCGTGCCGAAGCGAGCTCGACTCCCACATTCCTTGAAGCGTTTTCCGTTTTTATTCAAATTTTTATACTTTGTTTTTTAATTTTTCTTTATTTAATTGTTTTCTTGTATAAGCTTTTTGATTGTGATGTTTTCTGTTCATTATTGTATTGTTTTGTTCTAAGTTTATTATTTTTTTTTATTGTAATTCTGTGGAGACAAATAAATGTTTCTTTCTTTCTTTCTTTCTTTCTATAAGATTAGAATAAATGTGATGATATGATAAAACAACGCTTTATTATATAGAGGGGAAATACAAGAAGATAAAATAATGGCGAGGTTCCGAGTCAAGCTTTTCAATGCTGTATAATAATTTTCAGTCTTTGGTGCGCTGCCAAATTTGTATTTATTTGCTCGATCTTAATACGAATTTATATACCGCGCTTTGTTCTTTACATAAATGAAAAGAATTTTATGTTTTCTATTTATATACAAAGTATAAAGTATATTGCAAGTAAATTCAATGATTAAGTATAGAAGCAATCGTATTTAAACGCTATAAAGAACTGTTTAGATTTAACTTTCTACAAAGTATTTAAGAAATCTATTAAATAGTTGTAAGAGAACAATCTTATGTTATTGATATACAAAAAGATAAAACGTGTTTAAACGGTAAGTAACTACATGTTTTCTTAGTGATGTCAGCAATGGTTTTTTTCTATTTTAGCCCGGGCGGTACTGGGACAAGTCGGTTATTGTTTTCTGATGAAAGAAGGAATACTAAACTCTTTTTGCCAATTAAACTTTAAAAATCGAATTTGATCCCAATTCTTAATTAATCATTAAATTACATAATCCTAAAATGGCTCAAAGATTTATTGGATAATAATTGTAGATAGCAAATTTAATTGAACATCTCATTTCATCTAGAAGCTATATAGCTCTTCCATCTACTTTGTTTCGCTAAATACGAGATTTAGAAAACGAGTATAGACGATACCAACTTCGTACCAACCAAACTAAATAACTTACTTAGTCTAGGTACAACGAGACCTCCTCTGTTTGTGACAGAAAAAGATCTGGCCGTCCACGTAGTGTTCGTACGAAAAAGGTGGT
>NC_052112.1:10257185-10269992 GCF_012273895.1 Zerene cesonia | reverse complement strand
ATAAAAGGAATCGAACCTATCAAACATAGCACCACTAAACCTATAAGAGCATTCATCAAATAGCAAGCACAAAGACAACAAACACAACAAAAGGAAACATCAATAAGATTGTATTAATGCTTTCGAAAGGTATGTTTTCGTTGGTGAAGTAAAAGGCCGAGGTTGTAATTTTATAAAGTGCACGTCCATTTTAAGATATCAGAAATAATATTACTAGCGATGTTTTACATTATTTAAATATGAAAATCCAACGGTGTTGGTGCGAAAAAGCTGTAATGTAATACTGGTAAATATCTCTGGTGAATGAAGATCATCAAGTTTTCGACAGTCGACCATTTTTAACACGCTTTTATTAACTTCTCGTAGATTTAATTCAAAGTTGGTAAACTTATCACTTGTATATTTCACTGATATATATTCTTAATAGCAGTAAAAAGTAGTGGTGGCTCAGTGGTGAGAACCTCGGACTTTAAAATCTATAAGTTGGGGTTCGAGACCGGGCGGAGCGTGCAGGAAATAAATTGATATGTGGATAACATCACCACTGCTTAAAATGGTGAAGGAAAACATCGTAAGGAAATCGGCATGTCCAAGAATCAAAAGTTCTGCGATATGTGACATCTGCCAACCCGCACTTGGCCAGCATGGTGGATTATGGCCTGAACCCTCATAGGAGGCCTGTGTCCCAGCAGTGGGAACGTGTATGGGCTGATGATGATATTCTTAATAGAGAAGTATGTGATCAGCCATCTGTGTCCTGCTAGACTGCTAGAGAGATTTTTGTGATGCTTCACTGGGAATCGTACCCGTCCTCGATTTTACGCTCACGCGTTAATCACTGTACCATCAAGGCACGTGTTCATAGAGATCACATATTCGGCTTTTGTCGGTTTCCTCAACATGATTTATTTTACTATATGGATCAGTGACATGCGTTATGTACATATAAATGAAAGTCAGTAAAATTTTTGGCCAAATCCCCGACTCTTTGTTGAAATTTAAACTCAAGGTCAAAACATTTATTTCTTCAACTAGATCTCTTTTAGAGGCGTTTTAAAATCGTTAAATACGTGATCTAATTAATATATTATGCTACAGTTCGTGTTATAAATATCAAAGTGAAGTAGTAAAGATCATAAGTTTGCGAATGTTATAACTGTGTAATATAACGATTTAAAAGCCCTTCCTTATGTCTAGTTGAATAAATAAATGTTCGAGTTTGAGTTTGAGTTTGCATCGTGGAACACAATAGTATTGAATTAAAAATTGTATCACGTGCCCAGTATTTCTCAATTAAGTGTAACATTTCGCACTGTTTTCGTACGATTCTACTCATTCATCGTCTTTATTACTGGTGCAAAATAAATATGCATTTTTATGTTTACATTTATCTCCATTAAATAGCTATTAAGCTTTAATTCGGAGTTATTTTTACACGATATTTGGCGGTAAATTGTAGTTATTTTTCAAACTACTGCTAACTCTGTAATTTGATACTGGATACTCATGTTTGAAGTCCTTTTTATTTTAGTGTTTTTATTGAATGTATAATATGCTGTTGATTTTACAGAAGTGCTTATAAATTTAGGATATTAAACTTTTAGCAAATATACCTACAATTTATTTGATTAGTTATTTTTGAGTTTTATACACAATACCGAGTCAGTAAAATTCCTTAATACATTCTTGTTTCATTAAAAAAAAAAAAAATTTACGGATTTTGACGGTCATAAGAATTGTTGTTTGTAAAGGAAGTTAATTCAACCTATTCTTTCAAAATTCCTTATTCTAAAGCGTATCTTAGATATTGCAATAATTTATATTACTTGTATATTCCTTACCTTAACAACATTATGTACGAATTTATCTTGTATAATAATATGTAATATTGATTAATCATTAGATTGTTCACAAAAAGTATATTTACAAAAGCTCTAATAGAATAAATTCATTATTCATTCATTGTTTCATTTGATAACCATAATCATGCTAAAAACCATGCAGAAAATTTTTTCAAAATCCCTTTTTATTTACTTCTTGATTAACATAATAAACCAAACCTATATAACTAAATAGGTGTGTATATTGCTTACCCTTGCTATGATTTCCGTATATTAAAACGTAATATTAGCCTCATAAGCCCTTACAGCCCATATAATTTACTACCTTTGTTTTATAGTTTATTAAACTATACTCTGCTTATATTAGCACGGTCGTTAATTAAGAGCAAGTAATGAGACATTGAAACGTGAACAAAAAGAAGATTTTTTCATCCTTTGATTAAACTAGTCTAACCAATATGGTATTAGGTACATAGTAATATTAAAATATCACATGTAAGATGTAAAAAGTCGCCAATTAGAGCACGTTATTGAAATGTTAGTTTAATACGAGATTTGACGATAAAAATGTAAATCAAGTATTTAATAATCATCCCTTTACCTATAAATTCAATAAAGAATTATTATTATTTCAACCGAAATTAATCCGCCTTCAAGTTTTCAAAAGTAGACCAAATTATAAAGGGACCACGTGGTAGACACAAGCTTTCAAATCAAAACGAGGATCATAAAGATCGGCTCAGTAAAAAGGTATGAGGTAACAAACAAGAAAAGTAAATCGAATTTATGACCTTGAAGTCGGTTAAATAACATTTTTTTGTTTTTATGTAGTAACTATATATGTATAACGATAAGACCGGCCATTGTGCCTAGATGTAAGTTTTATTTGTCTCCTTTCTTTGTCTTTAATGTTAATTAAGTGCAATAAAGAATAAATAAATAAATAAATAAATAACTAGCTGCGCCCCGCGGTTTCACCCGCGTAAGTCCATATCCCGTAGAAATATCGCGATAAAAAGTGCTTGTATGTTATTCCAGTTGTCCAGCTGTCTACGTACCAAATTTCATTGCAATCGGTTCAGTGGTTTTGCGTGAAAGAGCAACAAACACACACACATCCTTACAAACTTTCGCATTTATAATATTAGTAGGACAGGATAGGATTTCTATTCAACCCGGGAATTCAACTTGATGCAACCACTGAGCATTAAGTGCCTTTCACTACATCGTACACAAATATATTCAATGAATGGAGTTGAAATACGATTTACAAAACGTTTCGCAATTCAAGTTTTTCAGAATAAAGCGCTCCTTTGTGTCGCCTCAGTTGATTTATAGTGGAAATGTCTTTGCGTAAGATAGATCGTAGTGGTTTTAAGAAATTCTTATGCATATTTTATATTCATATTGAAAATGGGATCTTTCATATGCGATAAGACGATGACGTTAAAAAAAGGTTTTTGGATTAAATAATCCGAATCTAATCTTTCAAAAGTAGGAAAGTGGGGACCTCGGACTTATAATCGATAAGTCCAGGGTTCGAGAGCAGCGAGCAGCGAGCGAAGAAGAAGGAAAGAAAGAGTGTTTATTTAATGCCATAAACAATCTTTACGGTCTAATAATAAAATGGTGGACTTATAGCTAATCAGTGAAGTGCTAAAAATACTAATTACTCAGCATGAGCTACGCGTAATGCGCAGAGCTGATATTCAGTAAACCCTTATTGGATAATTTGATAGACTCCTCCTAATTTGAAGGCGATTGGAAATAAAACAACGCAAAAATCACAACGCACACAAGGTAATTTCGGAGAGTCCCGAATGTAAAGTCCTCCGGTAAAAGAACAAAGCTTCAAGCGCAGCGTACATTAATACAACCCAGCCAAAAGTTGCCAATATCCTAAAAGTGCCATCTATCCAGACAACACATAAAATTCGCCGCACGGTGCCAGCGACGCTCACACCTAATTATACCTATGTGGTTTAAGCTGTTCCTACACGTGGCAGCAATGTAAGCTGTTTCAAAATATTTATAATTAATATTAGCTCCAAACCTATGCTTATAAGTAGTTGTGAGTATTGTGTTTGTAATGTTTTTAATCTTCTTTGTAGTTGTGTGATTTATGTTTATGGTCAATAAATGATTTTTATTTTATTATTGCAATTCTTTATGCATATTGTTCTCGAACGTATGCACTTCTAGTGTAATTGTTAATATTGCTCATCATTAAACTGCAACTTTGTTTTTATTTCTCTTCTTTTACTGTTATTAATGCTTAATACTGGATATTCATAATTCCATTTGCTATTTTTTTCGTAAGATATATGTCATAAGCGTAGTTGGATTGTGCTTATAATATCATAAGTTATCTTAAGTTAAATTACTAGTTTAATTTTTTTTTGTGTGTGTGCGATAAAAGTGTCTGTGTATATCTGTCTTTTGCATCATAGCTTTCGAATAGACTATATCACTACATAGTATAAAACAAAGTTGCTTTCTCTGTCCCTATGTCTTATAACTTTAAAACTACCAAACGGATTTTGATGGTTTTTTATAATAAGTAAAGTGATTCAAGAGGAAGGTTAAATGTATAATAGCATCTATCAAACTACTCCGAATTAACGCGTGCGAAGCCGCAAGCAAAAAGCTAGTTATAGTTTATTATAATATAAAACAATCAAAATTTTTGCCACATAGGAAGACAGTGGGGTAAACGGCCAGGTGCTTTAGAAATATTAACATTCCAGTTGCCCAGTAAGCAAGCAGCCTGTATTGTATCGTGATGCAGCACAGTTTCTGTTACTTACAGTGCTCTGAGACAATTCGTGCTAATAACTTCGGTGCAAGGAGTTTTCATGTAAATAAACTGGATGCATTGTTTTCGCAGGTCTGGGATGTGTAATTATTTTGGACTATTGCTTTGTTTTTATGTCAACTGACTTCAATAAAATGAGGTTCTCAATTCGGCTGTATTTTTTCTTGTTATTTCAAAACTTGCGAACGATGATTCTTATGTATATGAAGAATGATGCCTGTAATCCCCTTTAAATTTGGCCTTATATTGTCAATTTTGGAGGCAGCTTAGTTTCGTGTTAAAAATAATGACTATATAAGTTCATATAGGCGGGAAAATTACTTCTTACCTGTTTTAACAGGATTTCGAGCCACTTTGTTTATATTTAATTCAATCATGTGTCTCATAAGATAAGTCCTTGCAAATAAACTTTATAAGAATCTAAATTTATAACGAGTCCGCAATAAACTAATTATCAACAGCAATATGACTCTTTTATTAACAGTCTTAGAGCACAGTTTTAAATAACAAAATCTAAAAGCTGCCCAATTTAGCTAAACCCTCCAGAATTTCGCGAATCATCTTTATAATATTTATGTTAGTATTAATTATGACCTATTTAAATTATAACAGCAATTTATTCTTCACTTAACCGCGAATTCTTGAGAAATTTCGAAATGTTTTGAATGCAGAAAATCTTAACATTCCGTGAACATTGAATTAATGTTGCGCTATCTTGGAAGGCACTTTAAAAATAAAGCGTTGGGTACACTGGATGACAGTTTTACGATATATCTTGCTTGGTGGTACACTTGCACATATTTTATTTGATTATTTATTTAATTATGCGACATATTAAAGACTGCATGCTAATACTATAACTATATAATGTGCAACGCAAAGTACTTGAATAAATTGCTATTGATATTATAAATTTTGAACTCTTTCTGTCTTTCTGTCTCTTTTTTTCGGGCAAACCGCTGAATTAATCTGGAAAAATTTACAGATTTTTTTATGTCATCGTCTTCATCATATAAGAAAATGTTTTTTAATAAGTCACGTTAGAGCCTTGTCGTATGACGGTATATTACCGCGTAGTACCACAAAATTTGGCGTCACAGCACGGCGTCAGGTTAGGGCACTGACGGGCGCTGAGTCGTGTACTCAGCGCGCGTCTTCTATCTTACAAAGTCATTAGTAATTATCTGGGTGTATTTATAGGAACATTAATGGACACGCGTGTGTGAACAGTGCACCCGCTATGTAGAGTACTATAATATAGTATTATGTTATCTGTGGTAATACTAATATTCGCGAAATCTCATAACGAGCGCTTTTTCAGTCGTTATCAAAAGGCACGAAACCGAAGTGAAGAGAGAGATAGTCTTATAAGAATGTTTCGTCAAGTGATAAAGCGAATGGTGAAAACGTGTAAATTAATTTTATAAAGCTGAAGAGTTTGTTTGTTTGGTTGAACGCGCTAATCTTACGAACCACTGGTCCGATTTGAAAAATTATTTTAGTGCTACATAGCCCATTTATCAAGGAAGACTTTAGACTATATAACATCAGGTACAACATGGGTCAAATGTCGGAGCACAGCTAGTGCAATGTAAAATAAAGTAGTATAGAAATAAATTAGAGGTACCATTGTACGAGCAGCTTTATTCAAAACGAAGGCACTGAAAGTAACGTTAGATGTAAAGGAGACGTTCATTATTCCGAGTGCAATACTAGTCTTATTTTATAGTTAAATGTGTGCTGAATTTAATTTTCGAGGAGAACTATTTTATGACCTAATTTTTTACTTCTTTATTGTCATATGTTATTTGTTAAGCGTGTCTAGTTGAAGTTATTTGAATGATAATTCTTTAGTATTCTATTTAGATTTGAATGTATTGTAAATGTAAACTATAGAGAGTTTTTATTTATTAAATGATTCAGATTTATTTTAGCCAAATTTATCATTCTCAAATTGAATTTTCTTTTAATTTTACAATTTTTTTTTAATATGCTACGCTGCTATTAGCTGTAGCGAGATATTAAAATATAGTTTATGGAATTGCCATGAAATTCAACACAGTGGTTCCTAAGTTTTCCATAATAACATATGCTATATAAATTATATATCAATTTAGTTACAAAGAACAGGCGATGATATTGTCACCAAAACATGTCACGCTTTTCAAGTTATCTTGTACTTGGAGACAGCACATATAAATTTATTAATAGAATGAAATTTATATGATATCATTCATAGATTTATGTGGCTTCGTAAGTAGGTACGAATAAAGTCCACGAAAATAAGCATCAACAATATATAAATGAGTGGCGAAGTGGTTTTGCGAACAGAATTTATTATTAAACCGTTTGTGCTCCTTCACGGCGTGTTAAACACGAAATACTGCCGGATGCAAGCGTAAACGGTTATTTGTTCTTTTATTTATTAATCCACGAGAAACGTTAAGGGCTGGCCTTTCTGGGGGTACTTTTGTACGGTGTCATTGTTAATTGGAATTTAGTCGATGGTAATCACGTCCGACTTTCAATTGTTATGGATATGTTCTTGTGTTTGTTGATTTCACGTAATCACGCCAATATTGTATTATTATGTGAGTAAGTTTGTTCATTTGGATGTTTGTCCGTCAATCACGCTGAAACTTCTGAACGGATTTTGATGAAATTTGGTATACAGACAGGGTATGAGCTTATGCCTTAGCCTATGGAATAAGTCTTGGGTGATACATTTTATCCTGATTCAATTCCCCTCGGGATGAAATAGCAATCTTGATATCGGGCAGAGTCGGG
Source organism: Zerene cesonia (assembly GCF_012273895.1). NCBI lineage: Eukaryota > Metazoa > Arthropoda > Insecta > Lepidoptera > Pieridae > Zerene > Zerene cesonia. Next base: position 10,262,549 of record NC_052112.1, on the reverse strand, counting down.
ACGAGCGTCTAGTATATCATGAAGATGAATTGCTAACGTTATATAAGTACATATTGTATTACGATGAATAAAAAGACTAGTTAAAAGCATTAATCTTTATTTAACTGTGAGTAAAAACTAGTATATTTGTTGAAACTAAAGAATGTTTAAAATAACCTTCAGGTCAATTTAAGACGTTTTTCTTTTTCATTAATGCAATTCTTTGAGCGATATTTTTATGTTATCTATGAACATTGGAATTTCCACTATTAACAATAATTGTTGAAAAAATGTATAATATCATTTTATAGTTTAAGATAGCATTAAATGTAATTTAAGATACCTGGAAATGATGTAATAAAATAAAAAAAAAAAATAATAAAATAATGGAAATGAGATGGGATTCGAATCTTACTCCATACCGTGGCGATGCCTTACCACTCAGCCACCCATGATACCTACATAAAATTCATACAATAAATATAATAAAATTAGAAATGAATTCACAATCAGTCATTATTCCAGTCTAGTATAAGCAATAAAATCCGCCGATAAAAAACTGATAAAAATCGATACCACTAAATAATTCGCATTACGTTTGAACGTAAATTAGGCCGGAACCGTTAACATAAAACAAAGTTTCTTCATCCATATTCCACAGGCGGGATCGAACTCCGTAATAACAGATAAATGCTTCACAAAACGCAGTTTATTATTCATGCCACGTAACATTTGAATCGTTGCTAAGATGTATGGGAGCCCTATGGAAACGATATCCAGTTGTAATGTGGATATCGAATTCATCGGTCAACTTCGACGATCTTCGGTTTTAAATTTACCATTCCGTTGATATTGTTCTAAATAAAAAATGGTTGCATGTAAAGTCGGTTTTACGGGCGAAGATTTTACGTGACAACGTCTTTTTCTCGGTAGAATATTTATTTATATAATGAATATTATTAAATTGCACAATAGGAACAAGGAATTGAATGAAAATAAGAATTGCACAAATTTTAACTATAGAAAATATATTTTGTTTACTAAAAAGACAGAGACAGAAACACAAGCACGCGCCGATTCAATGCGCCTAATTCTCTAGTGCTGCGCGCGCGGCGGACCGATCATAGTTCGGTGACTCATCGTAACGTTACCGGGCGTTACACTTTTTCATGAGTGACTCTGAGCCGCAACCTAATTTAAGACGTTGTCACGTCAATAAAATAATAATAATAATCAAGCTTATTTATTCCGTGTAAAAGAAAACAAAATAAGTATTTACATTGCAAATGTTTTGTTAGTTATTAGTAATTAAATTCTAATAATTAATTAATCAATTAAGTAATTTAATTCTAAATCTAGTAAGTATTGTTAGTTTTGGTTTTATTCTCCTATTTCCACGGACCCCTTTATTGGGTAAAAGCCTCCACTCTCCTCTTCCAAATTATCCTATCCTGTGCGATTTCCATCCAGTTTTTGCCGACTGTTTCCACTAAGGCATCAGCCCAACGCTTTCGTGGTTTACCTCTGTTCCTTTTTCTCGCTGGCCCCGTCCATTTAATTGTTCAAAATATCATCTCTTAATTCACTTAATAAAATAATCTTTATTTGCATAAAAACGTTACATGTGCGTTACATGTGCATATTGATCCTTAGGCTTCTGAACTTGTATAACTCTGTGTCTCAGGAGCCAGAGGCTTCTCCCAATTATGTTCTTATTATTATGTCCTTAAGCAATGACGTACTTAAATAATAAACAAATGTTACTAAGGCTAAGATAAATTAGTCTGTCTGTACGTCTTACCACAGCTGAATGTGGATGTATGAATACGCAAAAGACAAAGACGCAATTTGTGTAGCAGCAAGTTGTTTGTTGCAACATTTTGTGTATTTGTTTATTACTATAATAGCCAGTAATTTCGGATAGCGTAGAAACAAAATAAAACCAATATCACTTAGGATAAATGCAGCTATCTAATGGTGAAAGAATTTTTGTAATCGGTCCAGTAGTTTCTGAGATTAGCGCCTTCAAAGAAACTAATTCTTCAGCTTTATATTATTATATTAGTAGAAGCAAAGATAATCAAGCACTCAACTGCTTGTTAATAGAAAGATTGAAGAGATAATAAATTCAACTACGCGGCCCTTAGTCACAAAGGCTATATTAAAAAGCGTTTTTATTTAAATCATTTTTGCAAGCCTTCCCGCCGTAACCAATATACATAATATTAAAGCTCGTTTTACACCGAGCGCATAATTTACCGTTGGTTTTATGTAGCTTCCGAGTGAACCCTGAAAACGTTAATAGACTAAGAGCTTAATTAAAAAAAATGTTAAAATATTAATGCTAAATATTACTGTGAAAAATCTACTCTAAATCTCTGGTTTTATAATCATCATAGTTTTTAAATTGTCTATTATTAAACTAGCATATAATTTTTAAACATGAAATACATCACATAAAGTGATGAAATTTTGTGTAGTAGATAGAACACAATAATTTAACTGCCTATAAAAAAGGGTTAACGTCAGATTTGACCTCAATATAATTTATGAAGTGTAGGTATCTACAACAAACCCTTAAATAACGATGTTTAAAAAAAGCGTAACGAAATTTATTCAGGATTTTAAAAAAAGGTTTGAAAAATATAATGATTATAAATGACATTTTCAATATAATACAGAAATGCATGCATACATAATGCAGTTACATTCTAATTATAGTTATTTATATTATTTTTGTTGAATTTTCTAATTAACTAAATATACATTTATGTTGATATATAATTTAATACACAATAAGAAAAAAAACATACATTATTAATTAGTGGTGAATCCGCTTAACAAGCTGTAATCTTTCTACTTTTCTGAATAGCTAGTCTGTACAAATGTATGTCAGTGCAAAATAATAAATATTATGTCAATAGACAATATTATATAATATGTTATTTATTAGTGAGTCATCTCTTACACTACAGCCAGAGGCTCTGCAATATTTAATTTCATGCATTTCATTGCAATGGGCTCACTGTTCAACCTTTAGCGATTCGTTCTGGTGACTTATGAGGTTTAATATTTCTCTAATATTTTATAATTATTTCTATGGAGTTTCTATGTTATAAATATCTTATTCTTATTGTCATGGTAACGTGAACATGTAAATCGTTTGTTTTTTTAAGTACAAACAGAACGAAAGATTGATGACACGTGTTTTATTTAAACAAAGGTTTAATTGGTGTATTTAAATCAATAGAAATTAGTGTGTTATTAATGTTGTTTCAATAAATGTGTATTAAATAAAATAAACGATTACATACTTATTATACGAGTATTAATAAGTTTCACGTTTAAAGTTGGATACTGACAAATATATCAACTTATAAAACCTATTCCTACTAAAATTATAAATACGAATGTTACTTTATCTTACTGTGAGCCTCTTCTTCACGCCTAAACCCAGTGAATCCATTCGGTTCATGCTTTTCTTTTAATTTGACAAATATTTATGAGGGAATAGAGAACGCTTCGGCACAAATTGGACCATCTCGCACCGAAGAAGTACCACAACCCCACAGAAAACCGGCGTGAAATAATAGCATGTGAATACAACGATGTTTCATCGTAAAATGGGAGAAACGATGGTACGTATCCGTTTCCTTCCAGTTCTTTACCATTTTCACATAAACAAAAATTACCTCTTTTAACAACCGAAGCCAAAAGCATTTATTTTAGACTCTTTAGAGTCTATTCTTTGCACTTCTTCAAAATTTAAGCGGTTATCTAGATGTAATTCTTAGAAATCGTCAGAAGTATTGTGTGAATGCCAATAGAACAAATATCAAATGGCACTGACTAGCGTAAACAACCGGCCGTTAGCTCCAAATTGCATGCATTTATCATTTAGCCCGAGGATGATTGATTGCATTCATTTTGATTTGAATTTAGAGTGACCGGCATTTCTAGCGAATAGCAATGCCTGACTCGCATTCACGGCGAGACTTGTAGTCGGGGTATACAATTCTGTCCCGTGTGGGGTATGGGACAGATTTCGATCAGCTTTTCTGTCAAGCAAGTTCTGCGTTGATACGAATGTTTCTTAATTGTTACTAGCGCTACTTAATTGCTTGAAGTTTTGAGATAAAGTAGTTGTTTTAATTGGTTTACTTTGCTTAAACTTATAATACAAAATTTTGTCTCCAATAACAAAAACACCAATATAAAACAGAAGTCAACACAAGAAGAGAGGATTTAAGACAAATTGAAAGACAGGGATTTAAATTAAAGAAGGTGGGACTCTCTTATGTATCTCTTGGCCTCCCATTTTTCTCTATATAGTAGTAAAATATAAAATAAACCAATTGCCAACATTATATTTTATGTGCAGTTTAATGGTTCACAGTGAATACAAAAATTTCATAAATTCTGAAGCAATAAATTATACCGAATTAAATTCATACATTTCGCCAAAATAATATGATAAAACTCGCTTTGTCTATCTGTTCAACGAAATACACTTGCGTATGACGTAACACACACCTGGGAAATATTCACTAAACACAAAATTGAATTCTAAAGTGGGTACGAATTATGTTTTATTCATTTTCTATAGTCGCTTTTCACGCTCTTAATATTTAAATAGCTAGTGAGGGTTTGATGAGACATTTAAGTGCCAAAAAATGTAAAAATAAAATATAACAAGACTTAATAGAAAAGGTCACAGACGATTCATAGGACCGAAACCTAAGACTTTATTAATATTATATTAAGTTTAGTATGAAATATAATGTTATAATCAAGAATTTTCCCCCGGCTTCACCCGCAAACGAACCTGCAAAAGCAAATATTGCTAATATAGGTGATGTATTATTCTAATATAAAATTTACATAGCTGCCAAGTATCAACAAAATCCGTTTAAAGGTTTTCGAGTGAAAGAGTAGAAAAATACATTATATACATCCGTATCCATCAAACTTTCGTATTTATTTACTATTGGGATTTATTTCATCGTTTAAAGTAAAATCCATATTAAATTTTAAACTGCTCATTACAATTTAATGAATATCAGTAATTTATAGAAATCAGCTCATATTTGTTCCCACTGTAATGTCTCCAGCCTTTTATGATGATTTAGAACATAATCCACCGCGCGAGAAAACTGCTGGTTTGCTTGATGTCATAGCAAGCACAAACTCGGCTGAAGAACCTTCAAACTTCTCAATCTTGGACAAGCAGTTACGGAGCAGACAACTACTCCTAAATGCTACTCCCAAATTTTCCATTGAAGTCAGTGGACTTTACCACTGAGATATTGTAACTTATACCTAGTCTTGCCATAAATATTGTAATAAAGAAAAAAGAAAATTGTTAACTGCAAATAACATTTATTA